>NW_027367320.1:0-59399 GCF_046119375.1 Phyllobates terribilis | reverse complement strand
TCTTTATCATGCTAGGATTAGCAGGAAAAAGCTAAAAATTTCAGAATTGCACCTTGCAATGTGGAGATATTACTGTTTGTGCATTTACAATATTCATTGATTTTTGCCATTGAAAAACATGTTTTTCATATACCAGAAATGTTTGAAGCTACTGACTGAATGAAAGGAGCTGGCATCTCACTCTCTTTGAATCTTCTTTATCATGCTAGGATTAGCAGGAAAAAGCTAAAAATTTCAGAATTGCACCTTGCAATGTGGAGATATTACTGTTTGTGCATTTACAATATTCATTGATTTTTGCCATTGAAAAACATGTTTTTCATATACCAGAAATGTTTGAAGCTACTGACTGAATGAAAGGAGCTGGCATCTCACTCTCTTTGAATCTTCTTTATCATGCTAGGATTAACAGGAAAAAGCTAAAAATTTCAGAATTGCACCGTGCAATGTGGAGATATTACTGTTTGTGCATTTACAATATTCATTGATTTTTGCCATTGAAAAACGTCCAGAAATGTTTGAAGCTACTGACTGAATGAAAGGAGCTGGCATCTCACTCTCTTTGAATCTTCTTTATCATGCTAGGATTAACAGGAAAAAGCAAAAAATTTCAGAATTGCACCGTGCAATGTGGAGATATTACTGTTTGTGCATTTACAATATTCATTGATTTTTGCCATTGAAAAACATGTTTTTCATATACCAGAAATGTTTGAAGCTACTGACTGAATGAAAGGAGCTGGCATCTCACTCTCTTTGAATCTTCTTTATCATGCTAGGATTAACAGGAAAAAGCTAAAAATTTCAGAATTGCACCGTGCAATGTGGAGATATTACTGTTTGTGCATTTACAATATTCATTGATTTTTGCCATTGAAAAACGTCCAGAAATGTTTGAAGCTACTGACTGAATGAAAGGAGCTGGCATCTCACTCTCTTTGAATCTTCTTTATCATGCTAGGATTAACAGGAAAAAGCAAAAAATTTCAGAATTGCACCGTGCAATGTGGAGATATTACTGTTTGTGCATTTACAATATTCATTGATTTTTGCCATTGAAAAACATGTTTTTCATATACCAGAAATGTTTGAAGCTACTGACTGAATGAAAGGAGCTGGCATCTCATTCTCTTTGAATCTTCTTTATCATGCTAGGATTAGCAGGAAAAAGCAAAAAATTTCAGAATTGCACCGTGCAATGTGGAGATATTACTGTTTGTGCATTTACAATATTCATTGATTTTTGCCATTGAAAAACGTCCAGAAATGTTTGAAGCTACTGACTGAATGAAAGGAGCTGGCATCTCACTCTCTTTGAATCTTCTTTATCATGCTAGGATTAACAGGAAAAAGCAAAAAATTTCAGAATTGCACCGTGCAATGTGGAGATATTACTGTTTGTGCATTTACAATATTCATTGATTTTTGCCATTGAAAAACATGTTTTTCATATACCAGAAATGTTTGAAGCTACTGACTGAATGAAAGGAGCTGGCATCTCACTCTCTTTGAATCTTCTTTATCATGCTAGGATTAACAGGAAAAAGCTAAAAATTTCAGAATTGCACCGTGCAATGTGGAGATATTACTGTTTGTGCATTTACAATATTCATTGATTTTTGCCATTGAAAAACGTCCAGAAATGTTTGAAGCTACTGACTGAATGAAAGGAGCTGGCATCTCACTCTCTTTGAATCTTCTTTATCATGCTAGGATTAACAGGAAAAAGCTAAAAATTTCAGAATTGCACCGTGCAATGTGGAGATATTACTGTTTGTGCATTTACAATATTCATTGATTTTTGCCATTGAAAAACGTCCAGAAATGTTTAAAGCTACTGACTGAATGAAAGGAGCTGGCATCTCACTCTCTTTGAATCTTCTTTATCATGCTAGGATTAACAGGAAAAAGCTAAAAATTTCAGAATTGCACCGTGCAATGTGGAGATATTACTGTTTGTGCATTTACAATATTCATTGATTTTTGCCATTGAAAAACATGTTTTTCATATACCAGAAATGTTTGAAGCTACTGACTGAATGAAAGGAGCTGGCATCTCACTCTCTTTGAATCTTCTTTATCATGCTAGGATTAGCAGGAAAAAGCAAAAAATTTCAGAATTGCACCTTGCAATGTGGAGATATTACTGTTTGTGCATTTACAATATTCATTGATTTTTGCCATTGAAAAACATGTTTTTCATATACCAGAAATGTTTGAAGCTACTGACTGAATGAAAGGAGCTGGCATCTCACTCTCTTTGAATCTTCTTTATCATGCTAGGATTAGCAGGAAAAAGCTAAAAATTTCAGAATTGCACCTTGCAATGTGGAGATATTACTGTTTGTGCATTTACAATATTCATTGATTTTTGCCATTGAAAAACATGTTTTTCATATACCAGAAATGTTTGAAGCTACTGACTGAATGAAAGGAGCTGGCATCTCACTCTCTTTGAATCTTCTTTATCATGCTAGGATTAACAGGAAAAAGCTAAAAATTTCAGAATTGCACCGTGCAATGTGGAGATATTACTGTTTGTGCATTTACAATATTCATTGATTTTTGCCATTGAAAAACATGTTTTTCATATACCAGAAATGTTTGAAGCTACTGACTGAATGAAAGGAGCTGGCATCTCACTCTCTTTGAATCTTCTTTATCATGCTAGGATTAGCAGGAAAAAGCAAAAAATTTCAGAATTGCACCTTGCAATGTGGAGATATTACTGTTTGTGCATTTACAATATTCATTGATTTTTGCCATTGAAAAACATGTTTTTCATATACCAGAAATGTTTGAAGCTACTGACTGAATGAAAGGAGCTGGCATCTCACTCTCTTTGAATCTTCTTTATCATGCTAGGATTAACAGGAAAAAGCTAAAAATTTCAGAATTGCACCGTGCAATGTGGAGATATTACTGTTTGTGCATTTACAATATTCATTGATTTTTGCCATTGAAAAACATGTTTTTCATATACCAGAAATGTTTGAAGCTACTGACTGAATGAAAGGAGCTGGCATCTCACTCTCTTTGAATCTTCTTTATCATGCTAGGATTAGCAGGAAAAAGCAAAAAATTTCAGAATTGCACCTTGCAATGTGGAGATATTACTGTTTGTGCATTTACAATATTCATTGATTTTTGCCATTGAAAAACATGTTTTTCATATACCAGAAATGTTTGAAGCTACTGACTGAATGAAAGGAGCTGGCATCTCACTCTCTTTGAATCTTCTTTATCATGCTAGGATTAACAGGAAAAAGCTAAAAATTTCAGAATTGCACCGTGCAATGTGGAGATATTACTGTTTGTGCATTTACAATATTCATTGATTTTTGCCATTGAAAAACATGTTTTTCATATACCAGAAATGTTTGAAGCTACTGACTGAATGAAAGGAGCTGGCATCTCACTCTCTTTGAATCTTCTTTATCATGCTAGGATTAGCAGGAAAAAGCAAAAAATTTCAGAATTGCACCTTGCAATGTGGAGATATTACTGTTTGTGCATTTACAATATTCATTGATTTTTGCCATTGAAAAACATGTTTTTCATATACCAGAAATGTTTGAAGCTACTGACTGAATGAAAGGAGCTGGCATCTCACTCTCTTTGAATCTTCTTTATCATGCTAGGATTAACAGGAAAAAGCTAAAAATTTCAGAATTGCACCGTGCAATGTGGAGATATTACTGTTTGTGCATTTACAATATTCATTGATTTTTGCCATTGAAAAACATGTTTTTCATATACCAGAAATGTTTGAAGCTACTGACTGAATGAAAGGAGCTGGCATCTCACTCTCTTTGAATCTTCTTTATCATGCTAGGATTAGCAGGAAAAAGCAAAAAATTTCAGAATTGCACCTTGCAATGTGGAGATATTACTGTTTGTGCATTTACAATATTCATTGATTTTTGCCATTGAAAAACATGTTTTTCATATACCAGAAATGTTTGAAGCTACTGACTGAATGAAAGGAGCTGGCATCTCACTCTCTTTGAATCTTCTTTATCATGCTAGGATTAACAGGAAAAAGCTAAAAATTTCAGAATTGCACCGTGCAATGTGGAGATATTACTGTTTGTGCATTTACAATATTCATTGATTTTTGCCATTGAAAAACATGTTTTTCATATACCAGAAATGTTTGAAGCTACTGACTGAATGAAAGGAGCTGGCATCTCACTCTCTTTGAATCTTCTTTATCATGCTAGGATTAACAGGAAAAAGCTAAAAATTTCAGAATTGCACCTTGCAATGTGGAGATATTACTGTTTGTGCATTTACAATATTCATTGATTTTTGCCATTGAAAAACATGTTTTTCATATACCAGAAATGTTTGAAGCTACTGACTGAATGAAAGGAGCTGGCATCTCACTCTCTTTGAATCTTCTTTATCATGCTAGGATTAACAGGAAAAAGCTAAATTTTCAGAATTGCACCTTGCAATGTGGAGATATTACTGTTTGTGCATTTACAATATTCATTGATTTTTGCCATTGAAAAACGTTCCCAGAAATGTTTGAAGCTACTGACTGAATGAAAGGAGCTGGCATCTCACTCTCTTTGAATCTTCTTTATCATGCTAGGATTAACAGGAAAAAGCTAAAAATTTCAGAATTGCACCGTGCAATGTGGAGATATTACTGTTTGTGCATTTACAATATTCATTGATTTTTGCCATTGAAAAACATGTTTTTCATATACCAGAAATGTTTGAAGCTACTGACTGAATGAAAGGAGCTGGCATCTCACTCTCTTTGAATCTTCTTTATCATGCTAGGATTAACAGGAAAAAGCTAAAAATTTCAGAATTGCACCGTGCAATGTGGAGATATTACTGTTTGTGCATTTACAATATTCATTGATTTTTGCCATTGAAAAACATGTTTTTCATATACCAGAAATGTTTGAAGCTACTGACTGAATGAAAGGAGCTGGCATCTCACTCTCTTTGAATCTTCTTTATCATGCTAGGATTAACAGGAAAAAGCTAAAAATTTCAGAATTGCACCTTGCAATGTGGAGATATTACTGTTTGTGCATTTACAATATTCATTGATTTTTGCCATTGAAAAACATGTTTTTCATATACCAGAAATGTTTGAAGCTACTGACTGAATGAAAGGAGCTGGCATCTCACTCTCTTTGAATCTTCTTTATCATGCTAGGATTAGCAGGAAAAAGCAAAAAATTTCAGAATTGCACCGTGCAATGTGGAGATATTACTGTTTGTGCATTTACAATATTCATTGATTTTTGCCATTGAAAAACATGTTTTTCATATACCAGAAATGTTTGAAGCTACTGACTGAATGAAAGGAGCTGGCATCTCACTCTCTTTGAATCTTCTTTATCATGCTAGGATTAACAGGAAAAAGCTAAAAATTTCAGAATTGCACCGTGCAATGTGGAGATATTACTGTTTGTGCATTTACAATATTCATTGATTTTTGCCATTGAAAAACATGTTTTTCATATACCAGAAATGTTTGAAGCTACTGACTGAATGAAAGGAGCTGGCATCTCACTCTCTTTGAATCTTCTTTATCATGCTAGGATTAACAGGAAAAAGCTAAAAATTTCAGAATTGCACCGTGCAATGTGGAGATATTACTGTTTGTGCATTTACAATATTCATTGATTTTTGCCATTGAAAAACGTCCAGAAATGTTTGAAGCTACTGACTGAATGAAAGGAGCTGGCATCTCACTCTCTTTGAATCTTCTTTATCATGCTAGGATTAACAGGAAAAAGCTAAAAATTTCAGAATTGCACCGTGCAATGTGGAGATATTACTGTTTGTGCATTTACAATATTCATTGATTTTTGCCATTGAAAAACATGTTTTTCATATACCAGAAATGTTTGAAGCTACTGACTGAATGAAAGGAGCTGGCATCTCACTCTCTTTGAATCTTCTTTATCATGCTAGGATTAGCAGGAAAAAGCAAAAAATTTCAGAATTGCACCTTGCAATGTGGAGATATTACTGTTTGTGCATTTACAATATTCATTGATTTTTGCCATTGAAAAACATGTTTTTCATATACCAGAAATGTTTGAAGCTACTGACTGAATGAAAGGAGCTGGCATCTCACTCTCTTTGAATCTTCTTTATCATGCTAGGATTAACAGGAAAAAGCTAAAAATTTCAGAATTGCACCGTGCAATGTGGAGATATTACTGTTTGTGCATTTACAATATTCATTGATTTTTGCCATTGAAAAACATGTTTTTCATATACCAGAAATGTTTGAAGCTACTGACTGAATGAAAGGAGCTGGCATCTCACTCTCTTTGAATCTTCTTTATCATGCTAGGATTAGCAGGAAAAAGCAAAAAATTTCAGAATTGCACCTTGCAATGTGGAGATATTACTGTTTGTGCATTTACAATATTCATTGATTTTTGCCATTGAAAAACATGTTTTTCATATACCAGAAATGTTTGAAGCTACTGACTGAATGAAAGGAGCTGGCATCTCACTCTCTTTGAATCTTCTTTATCATGCTAGGATTAACAGGAAAAAGCTAAAAATTTCAGAATTGCACCGTGCAATGTGGAGATATTACTGTTTGTGCATTTACAATATTCATTGATTTTTGCCATTGAAAAACATGTTTTTCATATACCAGAAATGTTTGAAGCTACTGACTGAATGAAAGGAGCTGGCATCTCACTCTCTTTGAATCTTCTTTATCATGCTAGGATTAACAGGAAAAAGCTAAAAATTTCAGAATTGCACCTTGCAATGTGGAGATATTACTGTTTGTGCATTTACAATATTCATTGATTTTTGCCATTGAAAAACATGTTTTTCATATACCAGAAATGTTTGAAGCTACTGACTGAATGAAAGGAGCTGGCATCTCACTCTCTTTGAATCTTCTTTATCATGCTAGGATTAACAGGAAAAAGCTAAAAATTTCAGAATTGCACCTTGCAATGTGGAGATATTACTGTTTGTGCATTTACAATATTCATTGATTTTTGCCATTGAAAAACGTCCAGAAATGTTTGAAGCTACTGACTGAATGAAAGGAGCTGGCATCTCACTCTCTTTGAATCTTCTTTATCATGCTAGGATTAACAGGAAAAAGCTAAAAATTTCAGAATTGCACCGTGCAATGTGGAGATATTACTGTTTGTGCATTTACAATATTCATTGATTTTTGCCATTGAAAAACATGTTTTTCATATACCAGAAATGTTTGAAGCTACTGACTGAATGAAAGGAGCTGGCATCTCACTCTCTTTGAATCTTCTTTATCATGCTAGGATTAACAGGAAAAAGCTAAAAATTTCAGAATTGCACCGTGCAATGTGGAGATATTACTGTTTGTGCATTTACAATATTCATTGATTTTTGCCATTGAAAAACATGTTTTTCATATACCAGAAATGTTTGAAGCTACTGACTGAATGAAAGGAGCTGGCATCTCACTCTCTTTGAATCTTCTTTATCATGCTAGGATTAACAGGAAAAAGCTAAAAATTTCAGAATTGCACCTTGCAATGTGGAGATATTACTGTTTGTGCATTTACAATATTCATTGATTTTTGCCATTGAAAAACATGTTTTTCATATACCAGAAATGTTTGAAGCTACTGACTGAATGAAAGGAGCTGGCATCTCACTCTCTTTGAATCTTCTTTATCATGCTAGGATTAGCAGGAAAAAGCAAAAAATTTCAGAATTGCACCGTGCAATGTGGAGATATTACTGTTTGTGCATTTACAATATTCATTGATTTTTGCCATTGAAAAACATGTTTTTCATATACCAGAAATGTTTGAAGCTACTGACTGAATGAAAGGAGCTGGCATCTCACTCTCTTTGAATCTTCTTTATCATGCTAGGATTAACAGGAAAAAGCTAAAAATTTCAGAATTGCACCGTGCAATGTGGAGATATTACTGTTTGTGCATTTACAATATTCATTGATTTTTGCCATTGAAAAACATGTTTTTCATATACCAGAAATGTTTGAAGCTACTGACTGAATGAAAGGAGCTGGCATCTCACTCTCTTTGAATCTTCTTTATCATGCTAGGATTAACAGGAAAAAGCTAAAAATTTCAGAATTGCACCGTGCAATGTGGAGATATTACTGTTTGTGCATTTACAATATTCATTGATTTTTGCCATTGAAAAACGTCCAGAAATGTTTGAAGCTACTGACTGAATGAAAGGAGCTGGCATCTCACTCTCTTTGAATCTTCTTTATCATGCTAGGATTAGCAGGAAAAAGCAAAAAATTTCAGAATTGCACCTTGCAATGTGGAGATATTACTGTTTGTGCATTTACAATATTCATTGATTTTTGCCATTGAAAAACATGTTTTTCATATACCAGAAATGTTTGAAGCTACTGACTGAATGAAAGGAGCTGGCATCTCACTCTCTTTGAATCTTCTTTATCATGCTAGGATTAACAGGAAAAAGCTAAAAATTTCAGAATTGCACCTTGCAATGTGGAGATATTACTGTTTGTGCATTTACAATATTCATTGATTTTTGCCATTGAAAAACATGTTTTTCATATACCAGAAATGTTTGAAGCTACTGACTGAATGAAAGGAGCTGGCATCTCACTCTCTTTGAATCTTCTTTATCATGCTAGGATTAGCAGGAAAAAGCAAAAAATTTCAGAATTGCACCGTGCAATGTGGAGATATTACTGTTTGTGCATTTACAATATTCATTGATTTTTGCCATTGAAAAACATGTTTTTCATATACCAGAAATGTTTGAAGCTACTGACTGAATGAAAGGAGCTGGCATCTCACTCTCTTTGAATCTTCTTTATCATGCTAGGATTAACAGGAAAAAGCTAAAAATTTCAGAATTGCACCGTGCAATGTGGAGATATTACTGTTTGTGCATTTACAATATTCATTGATTTTTGCCATTGAAAAACATGTTTTTCATATACCAGAAATGTTTGAAGCTACTGACTGAATGAAAGGAGCTGGCATCTCACTCTCTTTGAATCTTCTTTATCATGCTAGGATTAACAGGAAAAAGCTAAAAATTTCAGAATTGCACCGTGCAATGTGGAGATATTACTGTTTGTGCATTTACAATATTCATTGATTTTTGCCATTGAAAAACGTCCAGAAATGTTTGAAGCTACTGACTGAATGAAAGGAGCTGGCATCTCACTCTCTTTGAATCTTCTTTATCATGCTAGGATTAGCAGGAAAAAGCAAAAAATTTCAGAATTGCACCGTGCAATGTGGAGATATTACTGTTTGTGCATTTACAATATTCATTGATTTTTGCCATTGAAAAACATGTTTTTCATATACCAGAAATGTTTGAAGCTACTGACTGAATGAAAGGAGCTGGCATCTCACTCTCTTTGAATCTTCTTTATCATGCTAGGATTAGCAGGAAAAAGCAAAAAATTTCAGAATTGCACCTTGCAATGTGGAGATATTACTGTTTGTGCATTTACAATATTCATTGATTTTTGCCATTGAAAAACATGTTTTTCATATACCAGAAATGTTTGAAGCTACTGACTGAATGAAAGGAGCTGGCATCTCACTCTCTTTGAATCTTCTTTATCATGCTAGGATTAACAGGAAAAAGCTAAAAATTTCAGAATTGCACCTTGCAATGTGGAGATATTACTGTTTGTGCATTTACAATATTCATTGATTTTTGCCATTGAAAAACATGTTTTTCATATACCAGAAATGTTTGAAGCTACTGACTGAATGAAAGGAGCTGGCATCTCACTCTCTTTGAATCTTCTTTATCATGCTAGGATTAACAGGAAAAAGCAAAAAATTTCAGAATTGCACCTTGCAATGTGGAGATATTACTGTTTGTGCATTTACAATATTCATTGATTTTTGCCATTGAAAAACATGTTTTTCATATACCAGAAATGTTTGAAGCTACTGACTGAATGAAAGGAGCTGGCATCTCACTCTCTTTGAATCTTCTTTATCATGCTAGGATTAACAGGAAAAAGCTAAAAATTTCAGAATTGCACCGTGCAATGTGGAGATATTACTGTTTGTGCATTTACAATATTCATTGATTTTTGCCATTGAAAAACGTCCAGAAATGTTTGAAGCTACTGACTGAATGAAAGGAGCTGGCATCTCACTCTCTTTGAATCTTCTTTATCATGCTAGGATTAACAGGAAAAAGCTAAAAATTTCAGAATTGCACCGTGCAATGTGGAGATATTACTGTTTGTGCATTTACAATATTCATTGATTTTTGCCATTGAAAAATGTCCAGAAATGTTTGAAGCTACTGACTGAATGAAAGGAGCTGGCATCTCACTCTCTTTGAATCTTCTTTATCATGCTACGATTAACAGGAAAAAGCTAAAAATTTCAGAATTGCACCGTGCAATGTGGAGATATTACTGTTTGTGCATTTACAATATTCATTGATTTTTGCCATTGAAAAACATGTTTTTCATATACCAGAAATGTTTGAAGCTACTGACTGAATGAAAGGAGCTGGCATCTCACTCTCTTTGAATCTTCTTTATCATGCTAGGATTAGCAGGAAAAAGCAAAAAATTTCAGAATTGCACCTTGCAATGTGGAGATATTACTGTTTGTGCATTTACAATATTCATTGATTTTTGCCATTGAAAAACATGTTTTTCATATACCAGAAATGTTTGAAGCTACTGACTGAATGAAAGGAGCTGGCATCTCACTCTCTTTGAATCTTCTTTATCATGCTAGGAATAGCAGGAAAAAGCTAAAAATTTCAGAATTGCACCTTGCAATGTGGAGATATTACTGTTTGTGCATTTACAATATTCATTGATTTTTGCCATTGAAAAACATGTTTTTCATATACCAGAAATGTTTGAAGCTACTGACTGAATGAAAGGAGCTGGCATCTCACTCTCTTTGAATCTTCTTTATCATGCTAGGATTAACAGGAAAAAGCTAAAAATTTCAGAATTGCACCGTGCAATGTGGAGATATTACTGTTTGTGCATTTACAATATTCATTGATTTTTGCCATTGAAAAACATGTTTTTCATATACCAGAAATGTTTGAAGCTACTGACTGAATGAAAGGAGCTGGCATCTCACTCTCTTTGAATCTTCTTTATCATGCTAGGATTAGCAGGAAAAAGCAAAAAATTTCAGAATTGCACCTTGCAATGTGGAGATATTACTGTTTGTGCATTTACAATATTCATTGATTTTTGCCATTGAAAAACATGTTTTTCATATACCAGAAATGTTTGAAGCTACTGACTGAATGAAAGGAGCTGGCATCTCACTCTCTTTGAATCTTCTTTATCATGCTAGGATTAACAGGAAAAAGCTAAAAATTTCAGAATTGCACCGTGCAATGTGGAGATATTACTGTTTGTGCATTTACAATATTCATTGATTTTTGCCATTGAAAAACATGTTTTTCATATACCAGAAATGTTTGAAGCTACTGACTGAATGAAAGGAGCTGGCATCTCACTCTCTTTGAATCTTCTTTATCATGCTAGGATTAGCAGGAAAAAGCAAAAAATTTCAGAATTGCACCTTGCAATGTGGAGATATTACTGTTTGTGCATTTACAATATTCATTGATTTTTGCCATTGAAAAACATGTTTTTCATATACCAGAAATGTTTGAAGCTACTGACTGAATGAAAGGAGCTGGCATCTCACTCTCTTTGAATCTTCTTTATCATGCTAGGATTAACAGGAAAAAGCTAAAAATTTCAGAATTGCACCGTGCAATGTGGAGATATTACTGTTTGTGCATTTACAATATTCATTGATTTTTGCCATTGAAAAACATGTTTTTCATATACCAGAAATGTTTGAAGCTACTGACTGAATGAAAGGAGCTGGCATCTCACTCTCTTTGAATCTTCTTTATCATGCTAGGATTAGCAGGAAAAAGCAAAAAATTTCAGAATTGCACCTTGCAATGTGGAGATATTACTGTTTGTTCATTTACAATATTCATTGATTTTTGCCATTGAAAAACATGTTTTTCATATACCAGAAATGTTTGAAGCTACTGACTGAATGAAAGGAGCTGGCATCTCACTCTCTTTGAATCTTCTTTATCATGCTAGGATTAACAGGAAAAAGCTAAAAATTTCAGAATTGCACCGTGCAATGTGGAGATATTACTGTTTGTGCATTTACAATATTCATTGATTTTTGCCATTGAAAAACATGTTTTTCATATACCAGAAATGTTTGAAGCTACTGACTGAATGAAAGGAGCTGGCATCTCACTCTCTTTGAATCTTCTTTATCATGCTAGGATTAACAGGAAAAAGCTAAAAATTTCAGAATTGCACCGTGCAATGTGGAGATATTACTGTTTGTGCATTTACAATATTCATTGATTTTTGCCATTGAAAAACATGTTTTTCATATACCAGAAATGTTTGAAGCTACTGACTGAATGAAAGGAGCTGGCATCTCACTCTCTTTGAATCTTCTTTATCATGCTAGGATTAACAGGAAAAAGCTAAAAATTTCAGAATTGCACCGTGCAATGTGGAGATATTACTGTTTGTGCATTTACAATATTCATTGATTTTTGCCATTGAAAAACATGTTTTTCATATACCAGAAATGTTTGAAGCTACTGACTGAATGAAAGGAGCTGGCATCTCACTCTATTTGAATCTTCTTTATCATGCTAGGATTAACAGGAAAAAGCTAAAAATTTCAGAATTGCACCTTGCAATGTGGAGATATTACTGTTTGTGAATTTACAATATTCATTGATTTTTGCCATTGAAAAACATGTTTTTCATATACCAGAAATGTTTGAAGCTACTGACTGAATGAAAGGAGCTGGCATCTCACTCTCTTTGAATCTTCTTTATCATGCTAGGATTAACAGGAAAAAGCTAAAAATTTCAGAATTGCACCTTGCAATGTGGAGATATTACTGTTTGTGCATTTACAATATTCATTGATTTTTGCCATTGAAAAACGTCCAGAAATGTTTGAAGCTACTGACTGAATGAAAGGAGCTGGCATCTCACTCTCTTTGAATCTTCTTTATCATGCTAGGATTAGCAGGAAAAAGCAAAAAATTTCAGAATTGCACCGTGCAATGTGGAGATATTACTGTTTGTGCATTTACAATATTCATTGATTTTTGCCATTGAAAAACATGTTTTTCATATACCAGAAATGTTTGAAGCTACTGACTGAATGAAAGGAGCTGGCATCTCACTCTCTTTGAATCTTCTTTATCATGCTAGGATTAACAGGAAAAAGCTAAAAATTTCAGAATTGCACCTTGCAATGTGGAGATATTACTGTTTGTGCATTTACAATATTCATTGATTTTTGCCATTGAAAAACATGTTTTTCATATACCAGAAATGTTTGAAGCTACTGACTGAATGAAAGGAGCTGGCATCTCACTCTCTTTGAATCTTCTTTATCATGCTAGGATTAACAGGAAAAAGCAAAAAATTTCAGAATTGCACCGTGCAATGTGGAGATATTACTGTTTGTGCATTTACAATATTCATTGATTTTTGCCATTGAAAAACATGTTTTTCATATACCAGAAATGTTTGAAGCTACTGACTGAATGAAAGGAGCTGGCATCTCACTCTCTTTGAATCTTCTTTATCATGCTAGGATTAACAGGAAAAAGCTAAAAATTTCAGAATTGCACCGTGCAATGTGGAGATATTACTGTTTGTGCATTTACAATATTCATTGATTTTTGCCATTGAAAAACATGTTTTTCATATACCAGAAATGTTTGAAGCTACTGACTGAATGAAAGGAGCTGGCATCTCACTCTCTTTGAATCTTCTTTATCATGCTAGGATTAGCAGGAAAAAGCAAAAAATTTCAGAATTGCACCTTGCAATGTGGAGATATTACTGTTTGTGCATTTACAATATTCATTGATTTTTGCCATTGAAAAACATGTTTTTCAAATACCAGAAATGTTTGAAGCTACTGACTGAATGAAAGGAGCTGGCATCTCACTCTCTTTGAATCTTCTTTATCATGCTAGGATTAGCAGGAAAAAGCAAAAAATTTCAGAATTGCACCGTGCAATGTGGAGATATTACTGTTTGTGCATTTACAATATTCATTGATTTTTGCCATTGAAAAACGTCCAGAAATGTTTGAAGCTACTGACTGAATGAAAGGAGCTGGCATCTCACTCTCTTTGAATCTTCTTTATCATGCTAGGATTAACAGGAAAAAGCTAAAAATTTCAGAATTGCACCTTGCAATGTGGAGATATTACTGTTTGTGCATTTACAATATCATTGATTTTTGCCATTGAAAAACATGTTTTTCATATACCAGAAATGTTTGAAGCTACTGACTGAATGAAAGGAGCTGGCATCTCACTCTCTTTGAATCTTCTTTATCATGCTAGGATTAGCAGGAAAAAGCTAAAAATTTCAGAATTGCACCTTGCAATGTGGAGATATTACTGTTTGTGCATTTACAATATTCATTGATTTTTGCCATTGAAAAACATGTTTTTCATATACCAGAAATGTTTGAAGCTACTGACTGAATGAAAGGAGCTGGCATCTCACTCTCTTTGAATCTTTTTTATCATGCTAGGATTAACAGGAAAAAGCTAAAAATTTCAGAATTGCACCGTGCAATGTGGAGATATTACTGTTTGTGCATTTACAATATTCATTGATTTTTGCCATTGAAAAACATGTTTTTCATATACCAGAAATGTTTGAAGCTACTGACTGAATGAAAGGAGCTGGCATCTCACTCTCTTTGAATCTTCTTTATCATGCTAGGATTAGCAGGAAAAAGCAAAAAATTTCAGAATTGCACCGTGCAATGTGGAGATATTACTGTTTGTGCATTTACAATATTCATTGATTTTTGCCATTGAAAAACATGTTTTTCATATACCAGAAATGTTTGAAGCTACTGACTGAATGAAAGGAGCTGGCATCTCACTCTCTTTGAATCTTCTTTATCATGCTAGGATTAACAGGAAAAAGCTAAAAATTTCAGAATTGCACCGTGCAATGTGGAGATATTACTGTTTGTGCATTTACAATATTCATTGATTTCTGCCATTGAAAAACATGTTTTTCATATACCAGAAATGTTTGAAGCTACTGACTGAATGAAAGGAGCTGGCATCTCACTCTCTTTGAATCTTCTTTATCATGCTAGGATTAGCAGGAAAAAGCAAAAAATTTCAGAATTGCACCGTGCAATGTGGAGATATTACTGTTTGTGCATTTACAATATTCATTGATTTTTGCCATTGAAAAACATGTTTTTCATATACCAGAAATGTTTGAAGCTACTGACTGAATGAAAGGAGCTGGCATCTCACTCTCTTTGAATCTTCTTTATCATGCTAGGATTAACAGGAAAAAGCTAAAAATTTCAGAATTGCACCGTGCAATGTGGAGATATTACTGTTTGTGCATTTACAATATTCATTGATTTTTGCCATTGAAAAACGTCCAGAAATGTTTGAAGCTACTGACTGAATGAAAGGAGCTGGCATCTCACTCTCTTTGAATCTTCTTTATCATGCTAGGATTAACAGGAAAAAGCTAAAAATTTCAGAATTGCACCTTGCAATGTGGAGATATTACTGTTTGTGCATTTACAATATTCATTGATTTTTGCCATTGAAAAACATGTTTTTCATATACCAGAAATGTTTGAAGCTACTGACTGAATGAAAGGAGCTGGCATCTCACTCTCTTTGAATCTTCTTTATCATGCTAGGATTAGCAGGAAAAAGCTAAAAATTTCAGAATTGCACCTTGCAATGTGGAGATATTACTGTTTGTGCATTTACAATATTCATTGATTTTTGCCATTGAAAAACATGTTTTTCATATACCAGAAATGTTTGAAGCTACTGACTGAATGAAAGGAGCTGGCATCTCACTCTCTTTGAATCTTCTTTATCATGCTAGGATTAGCAGGAAAAAGCTAAAAATTTCAGAATTGCACCTTGCAATGTGGAGATATTACTGTTTGTGCATTTACAATATTCATTGATTTTTGCCATTGAAAAACATGTTTTTCATATACCAGAAATGTTTGAAGCTACTGACTAAATGAAAGGAGCTGGCATCTCACTCTCTTTGAATCTTTTTTATCATGCTAGGATTAACAGGAAAAAGCTAAAAATTTCAGAATTGCACCGTGCAATGTGGAGATATTACTGTTTGTGCATTTACAATATTCATTGATTTTTGCCATTGAAAAACATGTTTTTCATATACCAGAAATGTTTGAAGCTACTGACTGAATGAAAGGAGCTGGCATCTCACTCTCTTTGAATCTTCTTTATCATGCTAGGATTAGCAGGAAAAAGCAAAAAATTTCAGAATTGCACCGTGCAATGTGGAGATATTACTGTTTGTGCATTTACAATATTCATTGATTTTTGCCATTGAAAAACATGTTTTTCATATACCAGAAATGTTTGAAGCTACTGACTGAATGAAAGGAGCTGGCATCTCACTCTCTTTGAATCTTCTTTATCATGCTAGGATTAACAGGAAAAAGCTAAAAATTTCAGAATTGCACCGTGCAATGTGGAGATATTACTGTTTGTGCATTTACAATATTCATTGATTTTTGCCATTGAAAAACATGTTTTTCATATACCAGAAATGTTTGAAGCTACTGACTGAATGAAAGGAGCTGGCATCTCACTCTCTTTGAATCTTCTTTATCATGCTAGGATTAGCAGGAAAAAGCAAAAAATTTCAGAATTGCACCGTGCAATGTGGAGATATTACTGTTTGTGCATTTACAATATTCATTGATTTTTGCCATTGAAAAACATGTTTTTCATATACCAGAAATGTTTGAAGCTACTGACTGAATGAAAGGAGCTGGCATCTCACTCTCTTTGAATCTTCTTTATCATGCTAGGATTAACAGGAAAAAGCTAAAAATTTCAGAATTGCACCGTGCAATGTGGAGATATTACTGTTTGTGCATTTACAATATTCATTGATTTTTGCCATTGAAAAACGTCCAGAAATGTTTGAAGCTACTGACTGAATGAAAGGAGCTGGCATCTCACTCTCTTTGAATCTTCTTTATCATGCTAGGATTAGCAGGAAAAAGCAAAAAATTTCAGAATTGCACCTTGCAATGTGGAGATATTACTGTTTGTGCATTTACAATATTCATTGATTTTTGCCATTGAAAAACATGTTTTTCATATACCAGAAATGTTTGAAGCTACTGACTGAATGAAAGGAGCTGGCATCTCACTCTCTTTGAATCTTCTTTATCATGCTAGGATTAACAGGAAAAAGCTAAAAATTTCAGAATTGCACCGTGCAATGTGGAGATATTACTGTTTGTGCATTTACAATATTCATTGATTTTTGCCATTGAAAAACATGTTTTTCATATACCAGAAATGTTTGAAGCTACTGACTGAATGAAAGGAGCTGGCATCTCACTCTCTTTGAATCTTCTTTATCATGCTAGGATTAACACAGAAAAAGCTAAAAATTTCAGAATTGCACCGTGCAATGTGGAGATATTACTGTTTGTGCATTTACAATATTCATTGATTTTTGCCATTGAAAAACGTCCAGAAATGTTTGAAGCTACTGACTGAATGAAAGGAGCTGGCATCTCACTCTCTTTGAATCTTCTTTATCATGCTAGGATTAGCAGGAAAAAGCAAAAAATTTCAGAATTGCACCGTGCAATGTGGAGATATTACTGTTTGTGCATTTACAATATTCATTGATTTTTGCCATTGAAAAACATGTTTTTCATATACCAGAAATGTTTGAAGCTACTGACTGAATGAAAGGAGCTGGCATCTCACTCTCTTTGAATCTTCTTTATCATGCTAGGATTAGCAGGAAAAAGCAAAAAATTTCAGAATTGCACCTTGCAATGTGGAGATATTACTGTTTGTGCATTTACAATATTCATTGATTTTTGCCATTGAAAAACGTCCAGAAATGTTTGAAGCTACTGACTGAATGAAAGGAGCTGGCATCTCACTCTCTTTGAATCTTCTTTATCATGCTAGGATTAACAGGAAAAAGCTAAAAATTTCAGAATTGCACCTTGCAATGTGGAGATATTACTGTTTGTGCATTTACAATATTCATTGATTTTTGCCATTGAAAAACATGTTTTTCATATACCAGAAATGTTTGAAGCTACTGACTGAATGAAAGGAGCTGGCATCTCACTCTCTTTGAATCTTCTTTATCATGCTAGGATTAGCAGGAAAAAGCAAAAAATTTCAGAATTGCACCTTGCAATGTGGAGATATTACTGTTTGTGCATTTACAATATTCATTGATTTTTGCCATTGAAAAACATGTTTTTCATATACCAGAAATGTTTGAAGCTACTGACTGAATGAAAGGAGCTGGCATCTCACTCTCTTTGAATCTTCTTTATCATGCTAGGATTAACAGGAAAAAGCTAAAAATTTCAGAATTGCACCGTGCAATGTGGAGATATTACTGTTTGTGCATTTACAATATTCATTGATTTTTGCCATTGAAAAACGTCCAGAAATGTTTGAAGCTACTGACTGAATGAAAGGAGCTGGCATCTCACTCTCTTTGAATCTTCTTTATCATGCTAGGATTAACAGGAAAAAGCTAAAAATTTCAGAATTGCACCGTGCAATGTGGAGATATTACTGTTTGTGCATTTACAATATTCATTGATTTTTGCCATTGAAAAACATGTTTTTCATATACCAGAAATGTTTGAAGCTACTGACTGAATGAAAGGAGCTGGCATCTCACTCTCTTTGAATCTTCTTTATCATGCTAGGATTAACAGGAAAAAGCTAAAAATTTCAGAATTGCACCTTGCAATGTGGAGATATTACTGTTTGTGCATTTACAATATTCATTGATTTTTGCCATTGAAAAACATGTTTTTCATATACCAGAAATGTTTGAAGCTACTGACTGAATGAAAGGAGCTGGCATCTCACTCTCTTTGAATCTTCTTTATCATGCTAGGATTAGCAGGAAAAAGCAAAAAATTTCAGAATTGCACCGTGCAATGTGGAGATATTACTGTTTGTGCATTTACAATATTCATTGATTTTTGCCATTGAAAAACATGTTTTTCATATACCAGAAATGTTTGAAGCTACTGACTGAATGAAAGGAGCTGGCATCTCACTCTCTTTGAATCTTCTTTATCATGCTAGGATTAACAGGAAAAAGCTAAAAATTTCAGAATTGCACCGTGCAATGTGGAGATATTACTGTTTGTGCATTTACAATATTCATTGATTTTTGCCATTGAAAAACGTCCAGAAATGTTTGAAGCTACTGACTGAATGAAAGGAGCTGGCATCTCACTCTCTTTGAATCTTCTTTATCATGCTAGGATTAGCAGGAAAAAGCAAAAAATTTCAGAATTGCACCGTGCAATGTGGAGATATTACTGTTTGTGCATTTACAATATTCATTGATTTTTGCCATTGAAAAACATGTTTTTCATATACCAGAAATGTTTGAAGCTACTGACTGAATGAAAGGAGCTGGCATCTCACTCTCTTTGAATCTTCTTTATCATGCTAGGATTAACAGGAAAAAGCTAAAAATTTCAGAATTGCACCGTGCAATGTGGAGATATTACTGTTTGTGCATTTACAATATTCATTGATTTTTGCCATTGAAAAACGTCCAGAAATGTTTGAAGCTACTGACTGAATGAAAGGAGCTGGCATCTCACTCTCTTTGAATCTTCTTTATCATGCTAGGATTAACAGGAAAAAGCTAAAAATTTCAGAATTGCACCTTGCAATGTGGAGATATTACTGTTTGTGCATTTACAATATTCATTGATTTTTGCCATTGAAAAACATGTTTTTCATATACCAGAAATGTTTGAAGCTACTGACTGAATGAAAGGAGCTGGCATCTCACTCTCTTTGAATCTTCTTTATCATGCTAGGATTAGCAGGAAAAAGCAAAAAATTTCAGAATTGCACCTTGCAATGTGGAGATATTACTGTTTGTGCATTTACAATATTCATTGATTTTTGCCATTGAAAAACGTCCAGAAATGTTTGAAGCTACTGACTGAATGAAAGGAGCTGGCATCTCACTCTCTTTGAATCTTCTTTATCATGCTAGGATTAACAGGAAAAAGCTAAAAATTTCAGAATTGCACCGTGCAATGTGGAGATATTACTGTTTGTGCATTTACAATATTCATTGATTTTTGCCATTGAAAAACATGTTTTTCATATACCAGAAATGTTTGAAGCTACTGACTGAATGAAAGGAGCTGGCATCTCACTCTCTTTGAATCTTCTTTATCATGCTAGGATTAACAGGAAAAAGCAAAAAATTTCAGAATTGCACCTTGCAATGTGGAGATATTACTGTTTGTGCATTTACAATATTCATTGATTTTTGCCATTGAAAAACATGTTTTTCATATACCAGAAATGTTTGAAGCTACTGACTGAATGAAAGGAGCTGGCATCTCACTCTCTTTGAATCTTCTTTATCATGCTAGGATTAGCAGGAAAAAGCAAAAAATTTCAGAATTGCACCTTGCAATGTGGAGATATTACTGTTTGTGCATTTACAATATTCATTGATTTTTGCCATTGAAAAACATGTTTTTCATATACCAGAAATGTTTGAAGCTACTGACTGAATGAAAGGAGCTGGCATCTCACTCTCTTTGAATCTTCTTTATCATGCTAGGATTAACAGGAAAAAGCTAAAAATTTCAGAATTGCACCGTGCAATGTGGAGATATTACTGTTTGTGCATTTACAATATTCATTGATTTTTGCCATTGAAAAACGTCCAGAAATGTTTGAAGCTACTGACTGAATGAAAGGAGCTGGCATCTCACTCTCTTTGAATCTTCTTTATCATGCTAGGATTAGCAGGAAAAAGCAAAAAATTTCAGAATTGCACCGTGCAATGTGGAGATATTACTGTTTGTGCATTTACAATATTCATTGATTTTTGCCATTGAAAAACATGTTTTTCATATACCAGAAATGTTTGAAGCTACTGACTGAATGAAAGGAGCTGGCATCTCACTCTCTTTGAATCTTCTTTATCATGCTAGGATTAGCAGGAAAAAGCTAAAAATTTCAGAATTGCACCGTGCAATGTGGAGATATTACTGTTTGTGCATTTACAATATTCATTGATTTTTGCCATTGAAAAACGTCCAGAAATGTTTGAAGCTACTGACTGAATGAAAGGAGCTGGCATCTCACTCTCTTTGAATCTTCTTTATCATGCTAGGATTAACAGGAAAAAGCTAAAAATTTCAGAATTGCACCGTGCAATGTGGAGATATTACTGTTTGTGCATTTACAATATTCATTGATTTTTGCCATTGAAAAACATGTTTTTCATATACCAGAAATGTTTGAAGCTACTGACTGAATGAAAGGAGCTGGCATCTCACTCTCTTTGAATCTTCTTTATCATGCTAGGATTAGCAGGAAAAAGCAAAAAATTTCAGAATTGCACCTTGCAATGTGGAGATATTACTGTTTGTGCATTTACAATATTCATTGATTTTTGCCATTGAAAAACATGTTTTTCATATACCAGAAATGTTTGAAGCTACTGACTGAATGAAAGGAGCTGGCATCTCACTCTCTTTGAATCTTCTTTATCATGCTAGGATTAGCAGGAAAAAGCAAAAAATTTCAGAATTGCACCTTGCAATGTGGAGATATTACTGTTTGTGCATTTACAATATTCATTGATTTTTGCCATTGAAAAACGTCCAGAAATGTTTGAAGCTACTGACTGAATGAAAGGAGCTGGCATCTCACTCTCTTTGAATCTTCTTTATCATGCTAGGATTAGCAGGAAAAAGCTAAAAATTTCAGAATTGCACCTTGCAATGTGGAGATATTACTGTTTGTGCATTTACAATATTCATTGATTTTTGCCATTGAAAAACTGTTTTTCATATACCAGAAATGTTTGAAGCTACTGACTGAATGAAAGGAGCTGGCATCTCACTCTCTTTGAATCTTCTTTATCATGCTAGGATTAACAGGAAAAAGCTAAAAATTTCAGAATTGCACCGTGCAATGTGGAGATATTACTGTTTGTGCATTTACAATATTCATTGATTTTTGCCATTGAAAAACATGTTTTTCATATACCAGAAATGTTTGAAGCTACTGACTGAATGAAAGGAGCTGGCATCTCACTCTCTTTGAATCTTCTTTATCATGCTAGGATTAGCAGGAAAAAGCAAAAAATTTCAGAATTGCACCTTGCAATGTGGAGATATTACTGTTTGTGCATTTACAATATTCATTGATTTTTGCCATTGAAAAACATGTTTTTCATATACCAGAAATGTTTGAAGCTACTGACTGAATGAAAGGAGCTGGCATCTCACTCTCTTTGAATCTTCTTTATCATGCTAGGATTAACAGGAAAAAGCTAAAAATTTCAGAATTGCACCGTGCAATGTGGAGATATTACTGTTTGTGCATTTACAATATTCATTGATTTTTGCCATTGAAAAACATGTTTTTCATATACCAGAAATGTTTGAAGCTACTGACTGAATGAAAGGAGCTGGCATCTCACTCTCTTTGAATCTTCTTTATCATGCTAGGATTAACAGGAAAAAGCTAAAAATTTCAGAATTGCACCGTGCAATATGGAGATATTACTGTTTGTGCATTTACAATATTCATTGATTTTTGCCATTGAAAAACATGTTTTTCATATACCAGAAATGTTTGAAGCTACTGACTGAATGAAAGGAGCTGGCATCTCACTCTCTTTGAATCTTCTTTATCATGCTAGGATTAACAGGAAAAAGCTAAAAATTTCAGAATTGCACCGTGCAATGTGGAGATATTACTGTTTGTGCATTTACAATATTCATTGATTTTTGCCATTGAAAAACGTCCAGAAATGTTTGAAGTTACTGACTGAATGAAAGGAGCTGGCATCTCACTCTCTTTGAATCTTCTTTATCATGCTAGGATTAGCAGGAAAAAGCAAAAAATTTCAGAATTGCACCTTGCAATGTGGAGATATTACTGTTTGTGCATTTACAATATTCATTGATTTTTGCCATTGAAAAACATGTTTTTCATATACCAGAAATGTTTGAAGCTACTGACTGAATGAAAGGAGCTGGCATCTCACTCTCTTTGAATCTTCTTTATCATGCTAGGATTAGCAGGAAAAAGCTAAAAATTTCAGAATTGCACCGTGCAATGTGGAGATATTACTGTTTGTGCATTTACAATATTCATTGATTTTTGCCATTGAAAAACGTCCAGAAATGTTTGAAGCTACTGACTGAATGAAAGGAGCTGGCATCTCACTCTCTTTGAATCTTCTTTATCATGCTAGGATTAACAGGAAAAAGCTAAAAATTTCAGAATTGCACCGTGCAATGTGGAGATATTACTGTTTGTGCATTTACAATATTCATTGATTTTTGCCATTGAAAAACATGTTTTTCATATACCAGAAATGTTTGAAGCTACTGACTGAATGAAAGGAGCTGGCATCTCACTCTCTTTGAATCTTCTTTATTATGCTAGGATTAACAGGAAAAAGCTAAAAATTTCAGAATTGCACCTTGCAATGTGGAGATATTACTGTTTGTGCATTTACAATATTCATTGATTTTTGCCATTGAAAAACATGTTTTTCATATACCAGAAATGTTTGAAGCTACTGACTGAATGAAAGGAGCTGGCATCTCACTCTCTTTGAATCTTCTTTATCATGCTAGGATTAGCAGGAAAAAGCAAAAAATTTCAGAATTGCACCTTGCAATGTGGAGATATTACTGTTTGTGCATTTACAATATTCATTGATTTTTGCCATTGAAAAACATGTTTTTCATATACCAGAAATGTTTGAAGCTACTGACTGAATGAAAGGAGCTGGCATCTCACTCTCTTTGAATCTTCTTTATCATGCTAGGATTAACAGGAAAAAGCTAAAAATTTCCGAATTGCACCGTGCAATGTGGAGATATTACTGTTTGTGCATTTACAATATTCATTGATTTTTGCCATTGAAAAACGTCCAGAAATGTTTGAAGCTACTGACTGAATGAAAGGAGCTGGCATCTCACTCTCTTTGAATCTTCTTTATCATGCTAGGATTAGCAGGAAAAAGCAAAAAATTTCAGAATTGCACCGTGCAATGTGGAGATATTACTGTTTGTGCATTTACAATATTCATTGATTTTTGCCATTGAAAAACATGTTTTTCATATACCAGAAATGTTTGAAGCTACTGACTGAATGAAAGGAACTGGCATCTCACTCTCTTTGAATCTTCTTTATCATGCTAGGATTAGCAGGAAAAAGCTAAAAATTTCAGAATTGCACCGTGCAATGTGGAGATATTACTGTTTGTGCATTTACAATATTCATTGATTTTTGCCATTGAAAAACGTCCAGAAATGTTTGAAGCTACTGACTGAATGAAAGGAGCTGGCATCTCACTCTCTTTGAATCTTCTTTATCATGCTAGGATTAACAGGAAAAAGCTAAAAATTTCAGAATTGCACCGTGCAATGTGGAGATATTACTGTTTGTGCATTTACAATATTCATTGATTTTTGCCATTGAAAAACATGTTTTTCATATACCAGAAATGTTTGAAGCTACTGACTGAATGAAAGGAGCTGGCATCTCACTCTCTTTGAATCTTCTTTATCATGCTAGGATTAGCAGGAAAAAGCAAAAAATTTCAGAATTGCACCTTGCAATGTGGAGATATTACTGTTTGTGCATTTACAATATTCATTGATTTTTGCCATTGAAAAACATGTTTTTCATATACCAGAAATGTTTGAAGCTACTGACTGAATGAAAGGAGCTGGCATCTCACTCTCTTTGAATCTTCTTTATCATGCTAGGATTAGCAGGAAAAAGCAAAAAATTTCAGAATTGCACCTTGCAATGTGGAGATATTACTGTTTGTGCATTTACAATATTCATTCATTTTTGCCATTGAAAAACGTCCAGAAATGTTTGAAGCTACTGACTGAATGAAAGGAGCTGGCATCTCACTCTCTTTGAATCTTCTTTATCATGCTAGGATTAACAGGAAAAAGCTAAAAATTTCAGAATTGCACCGTGCAATGTGGAGATATTACTGTTTGTGCATTTACAATATTCATTGATTTTTGCCATTGAAAAACATGTTTTTCATATACCAGAAATGTTTGAAGCTACTGACTGAATGAAAGGAGCTGGCATCTCACTCTCTTTGAATCTTCTTTATCATGCTAGGATTAGCAGGAAAAAGCAAAAAATTTCAGAATTGCACCTTGCAATGTGGAGATATTACTGTTTGTGCATTTACAATATTCATTGATTTTTGCCATTGAAAAACATGTTTTTCATATACCAGAAATGTTTGAAGCTACTGACTGAATGAAAGGAGCTGGCATCTCACTCTCTTTGAATCTTCTTTATCATGCTAGGATTAACAGGAAAAAGCTAAAAATTTCAGAATTGCACCGTGCAATGTGGAGATATTACTGTTTGTGCATTTACAATATTCATTGATTTTTGCCATTGAAAAACATGTTTTTCATATACCAGAAATGTTTGAAGCTACTGACTGAATGAAAGGAGCTGGCATCTCACTCTCTTTGAATCTTCTTTATCATGCTAGGATTAGCAGGAAAAAGCAAAAAATTTCAGAATTGCACCTTGCAATGTGGAGATATTACTGTTTGTGCATTTACAATATTCATTGATTTTTGCCATTGAAAAACGTCCAGAAATGTTTGAAGCTACTGACTGAATGAAAGGAGCTGGCATCTCACTCTCTTTGAATCTTCTTTATCATGCTAGGATTAACAGGAAAAAGCTAAAAATTTCAGAATTGCACCGTGCAATGTGGAGATATTACTGTTTGTGCATTTACAATATTCATTGATTTTTGCCATTGAAAAACATGTTTTTCATATACCAGAAATGTTTGAAGCTACTGACTGAATGAAAGGAGCTGGCATCTCACTCTCTTTGAATCTTCTTTATCATGCTAGGATTAACAGGAAAAAGCTAAAAATTTCAGAATTGCACCATGCAATGTGGAGATATTACTGTTTGTGCATTTACAATATTCATTGATTTTTGCCATTGAAAAACGTCCAGAAATGTTTGAAGCTACTGACTGAATGAAAGGAGCTGGCATCTCACTCTCTTTGAATCTTCTTTATCATGCTAGGATTAGCAGGAAAAAGCAAAAAATTTCAGAATTGCACCTTGCAATGTGGAGATATTACTGTTTGTGCATTTACAATATTCATTGATTTTTGCCATTGAAAAACATGTTTTTCATATACCAGAAATGTTTGAAGCTACTGACTGAATGAAAGGAGCTGGCATCTCACTCTCTTTGAATCTTCTTTATCATGCTAGGATTAGCAGGAAAAAGCTAAAAATTTCAGAATTGCACCGTGCAATGTGGAGATATTACTGTTTGTGCATTTACAATATTCATTGATTTTTGCCATTGAAAAACGTCCAGAAATGTTTGAAGCTACTGACTGAATGAAAGGAGCTGGCATCTCACTCTCTTTGAATCTTCTTTATCATGCTAGGATTAACAGGAAAAAGCTAAAAATTTCAGAATTGCACCGTGCAATGTGGAGATATTACTGTTTGTGCATTTACAATATTCATTGATTTTTGCCATTGAAAAACATGTTTTTCATATACCAGAAATGTTTGAAGCTACTGACTGAATGAAAGGAGCTGGCATCTCACTCTCTTTGAATCTTCTTTATTATGCTAGGATTAACAGGAAAAAGCTAAAAATTTCAGAATTGCACCTTGCAATGTGGAGATATTACTGTTTGTGCATTTACAATATTCATTGATTTTTGCCATTGAAAAACATGTTTTTCATATACCAGAAATGTTTGAAGCTACTGACTGAATGAAAGGAGCTGGCATCTCACTCTCTTTGAATCTTCTTTATCATGCTAGGATTAACAGGAAAAAGCAAAAAATTTCAGAATTGCACCTTGCAATGTGGAGATATTACTGTTTGTGCATTTACAATATTCATTGATTTTTGCCATTGAAAAACATGTTTTTCATATACCAGAAATGTTTGAAGCTACTAACTGAATGAAAGGAGCTGGCATCTCACTTTCTTTGAATCTTCTTTATCATGCTAGGATTAGCAGGAAAAAGCTAAAAATTTCAGAATTGCACCGTGCAATGTGGAGATATTACTGTTTGTGCATTTACAATATTCATTGATTTTTGCCATTGAAAAACGTCCAGAAATGTTTGAAGCTACTGACTGAATGAAAGGAGCTGGCATCTCACTCTCTTTGAATCTTCTTTATCATGCTAGGATTAACAGGAAAAAGCTAAAAATTTCAGAATTGCACCTTGCAATGTGGAGATATTACTGTTTGTGCATTTACAATATTCATTGATTTTTGCCATTGAAAAACATGTTTTTCATATACCAGAAATGTTTGAAGCTACTGACTGAATGAAAGGAGCTGGCATCTCACTCTCTTTGAATCTTCTTTATCATGCTAGGATTAGCAGGAAAAAGCTAAAAATTTCAGAATTGCACCTTGCAATGTGGAGATATTACTGTTTGTGCATTTACAATATTCATTGATTTTTGCCATTGAAAAACGTCCAGAAATGTTTGAAGCTACTGACTGAATGAAAGGAGCTGGCATCACACTCTCTTTGAATCTTCTTTATCATGCTAGGATTAGCAGGAAAAAGCAAAAAATTTCAGAATTGCACCGTGCAATGTGGAGATATTACTGTTTGTGCATTTACAATATTCATTGATTTTTGCCATTGAAAAACATGTTTTTCATATACCAGAAATGTTTGAAGCTACTGACTGAATGAAAGGAGCTGGCATCTCACTCTCTTTGAATCTTCTTTATCATGCTAGGATTAACAGGAAAAAGCAAAAAATTTCAGAATTGCACCGTGCAATGTGGAGATATTACTGTTTGTGCATTTACAATATTCATTGATTTTTGCCATTGAAAAACGTCCAGAAATGTTTGAAGCTACTGACTGAATGAAAGGAGCTGGCATCTCACTCTCTTTGAATCTTCTTTATCATGCTAGGATTAGCAGGAAAAAGCTAAAAATTTCAGAATTGCACCTTGCAATGTGGAGATATTACTGTTTGTGCATTTACAATATTCATTGATTTTTGCCATTGAAAAACATGTTTTTCATATACCAGAAATGTTTGAAGCTACTGACTGAATGAAAGGAGCTGGCATCTCACTCTCTTTGAATCTTCTTTATCATGCTAGGATTAACAGGAAAAAGCTAAAAATTTCAGAATTGCACCGTGCAATGTGGAGATATTACTGTTTGTGCATTTACAATATTCATTGATTTTTGCCATTGAAAAACATGTTTTTCATATACCAGAAATGTTTGAAGCTACTGACTGAATGAAAGGAGCTGGCATCTCACTCTCTTTGAATCTTCTTTATCATGCTAGGATTAGCAGGAAAAAGCTAAAAATTTCAGAATTGCACCGTGCAATGTGGAGATATTACTGTTTGTGCATTTACAATATTCATTGATTTTTGCCATTGAAAAACATGTTTTTCATATACCAGAAATGTTTGAAGCTACTGACTGAATGAAAGGAGCTGGCATCTCACTCTCTTTGAATCTTCTTTATCATGCTAGGATTAACAGGAAAAAGCTAAAAATTTCAGAATTGCACCGTGCAATGTGGAGATATTACTGTTTGTGCATTTACAATATTCATTGATTTTTGCCATTGAAAAACATGTTTTTCATATACCAGAAATGTTTGAAGCTACTGACTGAATGAAAGGAGCTGGCATCTCACTCTCTTTGAATCTTCTTTATCATGCTAGGATTAGCAGGAAAAAGCAAAAAATTTCAGAATTGCACCGTGCAATGTGGAGATATTACTGTTTGTGCATTTACAATATTCATTGATTTTTGCCATTGAAAAACATGTTTTTCATATACCAGAAATGTTTGAAGCTACTGACTGAATGAAAGGAGCTGGCATCTCACTCTCTTTGAATCTTCTTTATCATGCTAGGATTAACAGGAAAAAGCAAAAAATTTCAGAATTGCACCGTGCAATGTGGAGATATTACTGTTTGTGCATTTACAATATTCATTGATTTTTGCCATTGAAAAACATGTTTTTCATATACCAGAAATGTTTGAAGCTACTGACTGAATGAAAGGAGCTGGCATCTCACTCTCTTTGAATCTTCTTTATCATGCTAGGATTAACAGGAAAAAGCTAAAAATTTCAGAATTGCACCTTGCAATGTGGAGATATTACTGTTTGTGCATTTACAATATTCATTGATTTTTGCCATTGAAAAACGTCCAGAAATGTTTGAAGCTACTGACTGAATGAAAGGAGCTGGCATCTCACTCTCTTTGAATCTTCTTTATCATGCTAGGATTAGCAGGAAAAAGCAAAAAATTTCAGAATTGCACAGTGCAATGTGGAGATATTACTGTTTGTGCATTTACAATATTCATTGATTTTTGCCATTGAAAAACATGTTTTTCATATACCAGAAATGTTTGAAGCTACTGACTGAATGAAAGGAGCTGGCATCTCACTCTCTTTGAATCTTCTTTATCATGCTAGGATTAACAGGAAAAAGCAAAAAATTTCAGAATTGCACCGTGCAATGTGGAGATATTACTGTTTGTGCATTTACAATATTCATTGATTTTTGCCATTGAAAAACATGTTTTTCATATACCAGAAATGTTTGAAGCTACTGACTGAATGAAAGGAGCTGGCATCTCACTCTCTTTGAATCTTCTTTATCATGCTAGGATTAACAGGAAAAAGCAAAAAATTTCAGAATTGCACCGTGCAATGTGGAGATATTACTGTTTGTGCATTTACAATATTCATTCATTTTTGCCATTGAAAAACATGTTTTTCATATACCAGAAATGTTTGAAGCTACTGACTGAATGAAAGGAGCTGGCATCTCACTCTCTTTGAATCTTCTTTATCATGCTAGGATTAACAGGAAAAAGCATAAAATTTCAGAATTGCACCTTGCAATGTGGAGATATTACTGTTTGTGCATTTACAATATTCATTGATTTTTGCCATTGAAAAACGTCCAGAAATGTTTGAAGCTACTGACTGAATGAAAGGAGCTGGCATCTCACTCTCTTTGAATCTTCTTTATCATGCTAGGATTAACAGGAAAAAGCTAAAAATTTCAGAATTGCACCGTGCAATGTGGAGATATTACTGTTTGTGCATTTACAATATTCATTGATTTTTGCCATTGAAAAACATGTTTTTCATATACCAGAAATGTTTGAAGCTACTGACTGAATGAAAGGAGCTGGCATCTCACTCTCTTTGAATCTTCTTTATCATGCTAGGATTAACAGGAAAAAGCAAAAAATTTCAGAATTGCACCGTGCAATGTGGAGATATTACTGTTTGTGCATTTACAATATTCATTGATTTTTGCCATTGAAAAACATGTTTTTCATATACCAGAAATGTTTGAAGCTACTGACTGAATGAAAGGAGCTGGCATCTCACTCTCTTTGAATCTTCTTTATCATGCTAGGATTAGCAGGAAAAAGCTAAAAATTTCAGAATTGCACCGTGCAATGTGGAGATATTACTGTTTGTGCATTTACAATATTCATTGATTTTTGCCATTGAAAAACATGTTTTTCATATACCAGAAATGTTTGAAGCTACTGACTGAATGAAAGGAGCTGGCATCTCACTCTCTTTGAATCTTCTTTATCATGCTAGGATTAACAGGAAAAAGCTAAAAATTTCAGAATTGCACCGTGCAATGTGGAGATATTACTGTTTGTGCATTTACAATATTCATTGATTTTTGCCATTGAAAAACATGTTTTTCATATACCAGAAATGTTTGAAGCTACTGACTGAATGAAAGGAGCTGGCATCTCACTCTCTTTGAATCTTCTTTATCATGCTAGGATTAGCAGGAAAAAGCAAAAAATTTCAGAATTGCACCGTGCAATGTGGAGATATTACTGTTTGTGCATTTACAATATTCATTGATTTTTGCCATTGAAAAACATGTTTTTCATATACCAGAAATGTTTGAAGCTACTGACTGAATGAAAGGAGCTGGCATCTCACTCTCTTTGAATCTTCTTTATCATGCTAGGATTAGCAGGAAAAAGCAAAAAATTTCAGAATTGCACCGTGCAATGTGGAGATATTACTGTTTGTGCATTTACAATATTCATTGATTTTTGCCATTGAAAAACATGTTTTTCATATACCAGAAATGTTTGAAGCTACTGACTGAATGAAAGGAGCTGGCATCTCACTCTCTTTGAATCTTCTTTATCATGCTAGGATTAACAGGAAAAAGCTAAAAATTTCAGAATTGCACCTTGCAATGTGGAGATATTACTGTTTGTGCATTTACAATATTCATTGATTTTTGCCATTGAAAAACGTCCAGAAATGTTTGAAGCTACTGACTGAATGAAAGGAGCTGGCATCTCACTCTCTTTGAATCTTCTTTATCATGCTAGGATTAGCAGGAAAAAGCAAAAAATTTCAGAATTGCACCGTGCAATGTGGAGATATTACTGTTTGTGCATTTACAATATTCATTGATTTTTGCCATTGAAAAACATGTTTTTCATATACCAGAAATGTTTGAAGCTACTGACTGAATGAAAGGAGCTGGCATCTCACTCTCTTTGAATCTTCTTTATCATGCTAGGATTAACAGGAAAAAGCAAAAAATTTCAGAATTGCACCTTGCAATGTGGAGATATTACTGTTTGTGCATTTACAATATTCATTGATTTTTGCCATTGAAAAACATGTTTTTCATATACCAGAAATGTTTGAAGCTACTGACTGAATGAAAGGAGCTGGCATCTCACTCTCTTTGAATCTTCTTTATCATGCTAGGATTAGCAGGAAAAAGCTAAAAATTTCAGAATTGCACCGTGCAATGTGGAGATATTACTGTTTGTGCATTTACAATATTCATTGATTTTTGCCATTGAAAAACGTTCAGAAATGTTTGAAGCTACTGACTGAATGAAAGGAGCTGGCATCTCACTCTCTTTGAATCTTCTTTATCATGCTAGGATTAACAGGAAAAAGCTAAAAATTTCAGAATTGCACCTTGCAATGTGGAGATATTACTGTTTGTGCATTTACAATATTCATTGATTTTTGCCATTGAAAAACATGTTTTTCATATACCAGAAATGTTTGAAGCTACTGACTGAATGAAAGGAGCTGGCATCTCACTCTCTTTGAATCTTCTTTATCATGCTAGGATTAACAGGAAAAAGCTAAAAATTTCAGAATTGCACCGTGCAATGTGGAGATATTACTGTTTGTGCATTTACAATATTCATTGATTTTTGCCATTGAAAAACATGTTTTTCATATACCAGAAATGTTTGAAGCTACTGACTGAATGAAAGGAGCTGGCATCTCACTCTCTTTGAATCTTCTTTATCATGCTAGGATTAGCAGGAAAAAGCTAAAAATTTCAGAATTGCACCGTGCAATGTGGAGATATTACTGTTTGTGCATTTACAATATTCATTGATTTTTGCCATTGAAAAACATGTTTTTCATATACCAGAAATGTTTGAAGCTACTGACTGAATGAAAGGAGCTGGCATCTCACTCTCTTTGAATCTTCTTTATCATGCTAGGATTAACAGGAAAAAGCTAAAAATTTCAGAATTGCACCGTGCAATGTGGAGATATTACTGTTTGTGCATTTACAATATTCATTGATTTTTGCCATTGAAAAACATGTTTTTCATATACCAGAAATGTTTGAAGCTACTGACTGAATGAAAGGAGCTGGCATCTCACTCTCTTTGAATCTTCTTTATCATGCTAGGATTAACAGGAAAAAGCAAAAAATTTCAGAATTGCACCGTGCAATGTGGAGATATTACTGTTTGTGCATTTACAATATTCATTGATTTTTGCCATTGAAAAACATGTTTTTCATATACCAGAAATGTTTGAAGCTACTAACTGAATGAAAGGAGCTGGCATCTCACTCTCTTTGAATCTTCTTTATCATGCTAGGATTAACAGGAAAAAGCTAAAAATTTCAGAATTGCACCTTGCAATGTGGAGATATTACTGTTTGTGCATTTACAATATTCATTGATTTTTGCCATTGAAAAACGTCCAGAAATGTTTGAAGCTACTGACTGAATGAAAGGAGCTGGCATCTCACTCTCTTTGAATCTTCTTTATCATGCTAGGATTAGCAGGAAAAAGCAAAAAATTTCAGAATTGCACCGTGCAATGTGGAGATATTACTGTTTGTGCATTTACAATATTCATTGATTTTTGCCATTGAAAAACATGTTTTTCATATACCAGAAATGTTTGAAGCTACTGACTGAATGAAAGGAGCTGGCATCTCACTCTCTTTGAATCTTCTTTATCATGCTAGGATTAGCAGGAAAAAGCAAAAAATTTCAGAATTGCACCGTGCAATGTGGAGATATTACTGTTTGTGCATTTACAATATTCATTGATTTTTGCCATTGAAAAACATGTTTTTCATATACCAGAAATGTTTGAAGCTACTGACTGAATGAAAGGAGCTGGCATCTCACTCTCTTTGAATCTTCTTTATCATGCTAGGATTAACAGGAAAAAGCAAAAAATTTCAGAATTGCACCGTGCAATGTGGAGATATTACTGTTTGTGCATTTACAATATTCATTGATTTTTGCCATTGAAAAACATGTTTTTCATATACCAGAAATGTTTGAAGCTACTGACTGAATGAAAGGAGCTGGCATCTCACTCTCTTTGAATCTTCTTTATCATGCTAGGATTAACAGGAAAAAGCTAAAAATTTCAGAATTGCACCGTGCAATGTGGAGATATTACTGTTTGTGCATTTACAATATTCATTGATTTTTGCCATTGAAAAACATGTTTTTCATATACCAGAAATGTTTGAAGCTACTGACTGAATGAAAGGAGCTGGCATCTCACTCTCTTTGAATCTTCTTTATCATGCTAGGATTAACAGGAAAAAGCAAAAAATTTCAGAATTGCACCTTGCAATGTGGAGATATTACTGTTTGTGCATTTACAATATTCATTGATTTTTGCCATTGAAAAACGTCCAGAAATGTTTGAAGCTACTGACTGAATGAAAGGAGCTGGCATCTCACTCTCTTTGAATCTTCTTTATCATGCTAGGATTAACAGGAAAAAGCTAAAAATTTCAGAATTGCACCGTGCAATGTGGAGATATTACTGTTTGTGCATTTACAATATTCATTGATTTTTGCCATTGAAAAACATGTTTTTCATATACCAGAAATGTTTGAAGCTACTGACTGAATGAAAGGAGCTGGCATCTCACTCTCTTTGAATCTTCTTTATCATGCTAGGATTAACAGGAAAAAGCAAAAAATTTCAGAATTGCACCGTGCAATGTGGAGATATTACTGTTTGTGCATTTACAATATTCATTGATTTTTGCCATTGAAAAACATGTTTTTCATATACCAGAAATGTTTGAAGCTACTGACTGAATGAAAGGAGCTGGCATCTCACTCTCTTTGAATCTTCTTTATCATGCTAGGATTAGCAGGAAAAAGCTAAAAATTTCAGAATTGCACCGTGCAATGTGGAGATATTACTGTTTGTGCATTTACAATATTCATTAATTTTTGCCATTGAAAAACATGTTTTTCATATACCAGAAATGTTTGAAGCTACTGACTGAATGAAAGGAGCTGGCATCTCACTCTCTTTGAATCTTCTTTATCATGCTAGGATTAACAGGAAAAAGCTAAAAATTTCAGAATTGCACCGTGCAATGTGGAGATATTACTGTTTGTGCATTTACAATATTCATTGATTTTTGCCATTGAAAAACATGTTTTTCATATACCAGAAATGTTTGAAGCTACTGACTGAATGAAAGGAGCTGGCATCTCACTCTCTTTGAATCTTCTTTATCATGCTAGGATTAGCAGGAAAAAGCAAAAAATTTCAGAATTGCACCGTGCAATGTGGAGATATTACTGTTTGTGCATTTACAATATTCATTGATTTTTGCCATTGAAAAACATGTTTTTCATATACCAGAAATGTTTGAAGCTACTGACTGAATGAAAGGAGCTGGCATCTCACTCTCTTTGAATCTTCTTTATCATGCTAGGATTAGCAGGAAAAAGCAAAAAATTTCAGAATTGCACCGTGCAATGTGGAGATATTACTGTTTGTGCATTTACAATATTCATTGATTTTTGCCATTGAAAAACATGTTTTTCATATACCAGAAATGTTTGAAGCTACTGACTGAATGAAAGGAGCTGGCATCTCACTCTCTTTGAATCTTCTTTATCATGCTAGGATTAACAGGAAAAAGCTCAAAATTTCAGAATTGCACCTTGCAATGTGGAGATATTACTGTTTGTGCATTTACAATATTCATTGATTTTTGCCATTGAAAAACGTCCAGAAATGTTTGAAGCTACTGACTGAATGAAAGGAGCTGGCATCTCACTCTCTTTGAATCTTCTTTATCATGCTAGGATTAGCAGGAAAAAGCAAAAAATTTCAGAATTGCACCGTGCAATGTGGAGATATTACTGTTTGTGCATTTACAATATTCATTGATTTTTGCCATTGAAAAACATGTTTTTCATATACCAGAAATGTTTGAAGCTACTGACTGAATGAAAGGAGCTGGCATCTCACTCTCTTTGAATCTTCTTTATCATGCTAGGATTAGCAGGAAAAAGCAAAAAATTTCAGAATTGCACCGTGCAATGTGGAGATATTACTGTTTGTGCATTTACAATATTCATTGATTTTTGCCATTGAAAAACATGTTTTTCATATACCAGAAATGTTTGAAGCTACTGACTGAATGAAAGGAGCTGGCATCTCACTCTCTTTGAATCTTCTTTATCATGCTAGGATTAACAGGAAAAAGCAAAAAATTTCAGAATTGCACCGTGCAATGTGGAGATATTACTGTTTGTGCATTTACAATATTCATTGATTTTTGCCATTGAAAAACATGTTTTTCATATACCAGAAATGTTTGAAGCTACTGACTGAATGAAAGGAGCTGGCATCTCACTCTCTTTGAATCTTCTTTATCATGCTAGGATTAACAGGAAAAAGCAAAAAATTTCAGAATTGCACCGTGCAATGTGGAGATATTACTGTTTGTGCATTTACAATATTCATTGATTTTTGCCATTGAAAAACATGTTTTTCATATACCAGAAATGTTTGAAGCTACTGACTGAATGAAAGGAGCTGGCATCTCACTCTCTTTGAATCTTCTTTATCATGCTAGGATTAACAGGAAAAAGCAAAAAATTTCAGAATTGCACCTTGCAATGTGGAAATATTACTGTTTGTGCATTTACAATATTCATTGATTTTTGCCATTGAAAAACATGTTTTTCATATACCAGAAATGTTTGAAGCTACTGACTGAATGAAAGGAGCTGGCATCTCACTCTCTTTGAATCTTCTTTATCATGCTAGGATTAACAGGAAAAAGCTAAAAATTTCAGAATTGCACCGTGCAATGTGGAGATATTACTGTTTGTGCATTTACAATATTCATTGATTTTTGCCATTGAAAAACGTCCAGAAATGTTTGAAGCTACTGACTGAATGAAAGGAGCTGGCATCTCACTCTCTTTGAATCTTCTTTATCATGCTAGGATTAACAGGAAAAAGCTAAAAATTTCAGAATTGCACCGTGCAATGTGGAGATATTACTGTTTGTGCATTTACAATATTCATTGATTTTTGCCATTGAAAAACATGTTTTTCATATACCAGAAATGTTTGAAGCTACTGACTGAATGAAAGGAGCTGGCATCTCACTCTCTTTGAATCTTCTTTATCATGCTAGGATTAGCAGGAAAAAGCAAAAAATTTCAGAATTGCACCTTGCAATGTGGAGATATTACTGTTTGTGCATTTACAATATTCATTGATTTTTGCCATTGAAAAACATGTTTTTCATATACCAGAAATGTTTGAAGCTACTGACTGAATGAAAGGAGCTGGCATCTCACTCTCTTTGAATCTTCTTTATCATGCTAGGATTAGCAGGAAAAAGCAAAAAATTTCAGAATTGCACCGTGCAATGTGGAGATATTACTGTTTGTGCATTTACAATATTCATTGATTTTTGCCATTGAAAAACATGTTTTTCATATACCAGAAATGTTTGAAACTACTGACTGAATGAAAGGAGCTGGCATCTCACTCTCTTTGAATCTTCTTTATCATGCTAGGATTAACAGGAAAAAGCTAAAAATTTCAGAATTGCACCGTGCAATGTGGAGATATTACTGTTTGTGCATTTACAATATTCATTGATTTTTGCCATTGAAAAACATGTTTTTCATATACCAGAAATGTTTGAAGCTACTGACTGAATGAAAGGAGCTGGCATCTCACTCTCTTTGAATCTTCTTTATCATGCTAGGATTAGCAGGAAAAAGCAAAAAATTTCAGAATTGCACCTTGCAATGTGGAGATATTACTGTTTGTGCATTTACAATATTCATTGATTTTTGCCATTGAAAAACATGTTTTTCATATACCAGAAATGTTTGAAGCTACTGACTGAATGAAAGGAGCTGGCATCTCACTCTCTTTGAATCTTCTTTATCATGCTAGGATTAGCAGGAAAAAGCAAAAAATTTCAGAATTGCACCGTGCAATGTGGAGATATTACTGTTTGTGCATTTACAATATTCATTGATTTTTGCCATTGAAAAACGTCCAGAAATGTTTGAAGCTACTGACTGAATGAAAGGAGCTGGCATCTCACTCTCTTTGAATCTTCTTTATCATGCTAGGATTAGCAGGAAAAAGCAAAAAATTTCAGAATTGCACCTTGCAATGTGGAGATATTACTGTTTGTGCATTTACAATATTCATTGATTTTTGCCATTGAAAAACATGTTTTTCATATACCAGAAATGTTTGAAGCTACTGACTGAATGAAAGGAGCTGGCATCTCACTCTCTTTGAATCTTCTTTATCATGCTAGGATTAGCAGGAAAAAGCAAAAAATTTCAGAATTGCACCGTGCAATGTGGAGATATTACTGTTTGTGCATTTACAATATTCATTGATTTTTGCCATTGAAAAACATGTTTTTCATATACCAGAAATGTTTGAAGCTACTGACTGAATGAAAGGAGCTGGCATCTCACTCTCTTTGAATCTTCTTTATCATGCTAGGATTAGCAGGAAAAAGCAAAAAATTTCAGAATTGCACCTTGCAATGTGGAGATATTACTGTTTGTGCATTTACAATATTCATTGATTTTTGCCATTGAAAAACATGTTTTTCATATACCAGAAATGTTTGAAGCTACTGACTGAATGAAAGGAGCTGGCATCTCACTCTCTTTGAATCTTCTTTATCATGCTAGGATTAGCAGGAAAAAGCAAAAAATTTCAGAATTGCACCGTGCAATGTGGAGATATTACTGTTTGTGCATTTACAATATTCATTGATTTTTGCCATTGAAAAACGTCCAGAAATGTTTGAAGCTACTGACTGAATGAAAGGAGCTGGCATCTCACTCTCTTTGAATCTTCTTTATCATGCTAGGATTAACAGGAAAAAGCAAAAAATTTCAGAATTGCACCGTGCAATGTGGAGATATTACTGTTTGTGCATTTACAATATTCATTGATTTTTGCCATTGAAAAACATGTTTTTCATATACCAGAAATGTTTGAAGCTACTGACTGAATGAAAGGAGCTGGCATCTCACTCTCTTTGAATCTTCTTTATCATGCTAGGATTAACAGGAAAAAGCAAAAAATTTCAGAATTGCACCTTGCAATGTGGAGATATTACTGTTTGTGCATTTACAATATTCATTGATTTTTGCCATTGAAAAACATGTTTTTCATATACCAGAAATGTTTGAAGCTACTGACTGAATGAAAGGAGCTGGCATCTCACTCTCTTTGAATCTTCTTTATCATGCTAGGATTAACAGGAAAAAGCAAAAAATTTCAGAATTGCACCGTGCAATGTGGAGATATTACTGTTTGTGCATTTACAATATTCATTGATTTTTGCCATTGAAAAACATGTTTTTCATATACCAGAAATGTTTGAAGCTACTGACTGAATGAAAGGAGCTGGCATCTCACTCTCTTTGAATCTTCTTTATCATGCTAGGATTAACAGGAAAAAGCTAAAAATTTCAGAATTGCACCTTGCAATGTGGAGATATTACTGTTTGTGCATTTACAATATTCATTGATTTTTGCCATTGAAAAACATCCAGAAATGTTTGAAGCTACTGACTGAATGAAAGGAGCTGGCATCTCACTCTCTTTGAATCTTCTTTATCATGCTAGGATTAACAGGAAAAAGCTAAAAATTTCAGAATTGCACCTTGCAATGTGGAGATATTACTGTTTGTGCATTTACAATATTCATTGATTTTTGCCATTGAAAAACATGTTTTTCATATACCAGAAATGTTTGAAGCTACTGACTGAATGAAAGGAGCTGGCATCTCACTCTCTTTGAATCTTCTTTATCATGCTAGGATTAACAGGAAAAAGCAAAAAATTTCAGAATTGCACCGTGCAATGTGGAGATATTACTGTTTGTGCATTTACAATATTCATTGATTTTTGCCATTGAAAAACATGTTTTTCATATACCAGAAATGTTTGAAGCTACTGACTGAATGAAAGGAGCTGGCATCTCACTCTCTTTGAATCTTCTTTATCATGCTAGGATTAGCAGGAAAAAGCAAAAAATTTCAGAATTGCACCTTGCAATGTGGAGATATTACTGTTTGTGCATTTACAATATTCATTGATTTTTGCCATTGAAAAACATGTTTTTCATATACCAGAAATGTTTGAAGCTACTGACTGAATGAAAGGAGCTGGCATCTCACTCTCTTTGAATCTTCTTTATCATGCTAGGATTAGCAGGAAAAAGCTAAAAATTTCAGAATTGCACCTTGCAATGTGGAGATATTACTGTTTGTGCATTTACAATATTCATTGATTTTTGCCATTGAAAAACATGTTTTTCATATACCAGAAATGTTTGAAGCTACTGACTGAATGAAAGGAGCTGGCATCTCACTCTCTTTGAATCTTCTTTATCATGCTAGGATTAACAGGAAAAAGCTAAAAATTTCAGAATTGCACCGTGCAATGTGGAGATATTACTGTTTGTGCATTTACAATATTCATTGATTTTTGCCATTGAAAAACATGTTTTTCATATACCAGAAATGTTTGAAGCTACTGACTGAATGAAAGGAGCTGGCATCTCACTCTCTTTGAATCTTCTTTATCATGCTAGGATTAGCAGGAAAAAGCTAAAAATTTCAGAATTGCACCGTGCAATGTGGAGATATTACTGTTTGTGCATTTACAATATTCATTGATTTTTGCCATTGAAAAACATGTTTTTCATATACCAGAAATGTTTGAAGCTACTGACTGAATGAAAGGAGCTGGCATCTCACTCTCTTTGAATCTTCTTTATCATGCTAGGATTAACAGGAAAAAGCTAAAAATTTCAGAATTGCACCGTGCAATGTGGAGATATTACTGTTTGTGCATTTACAATATTCATTGATTTTTGCCATTGAAAAACATGTTTTTCATATACCAGAAATGTTTGAAGCTACTGACTGAATGAAAGGAGCTGGCATCTCACTCTCTTTGAATCTTTATCATGCTAGGATTAGCAGGAAAAAGCAAAAAATTTCAGAATTGCACCGTGCAATGTGGAGATATTACTGTTTGTGCATTTACAATATTCATTGATTTTTGCCATTGAAAAACATGTTTTTCATATACCAGAAATGTTTGAAGCTACTGACTGAATGAAAGGAGCTGGCATCTCACTCTCTTTGAATCTTCTTTATCATGCTAGGATTAGCAGGAAAAAGCAAAAAATTTCAGAATTGCACCGTGCAAAGTGGAGATATTACTGTTTGTGCATTTACAATATTCATTGATTTTTGCCATTGAAAAACGTCCAGAAATGTTTGAAGCTACTGACTGAATGAAAGGAGCTGGCATCTCACTCTCTTTGAATCTTCTTTATCATGCTAGGATTAACAGGAAAAAGCAAAAAATTTCAGAATTGCACCGTGCAATGTGGAGATATTACTGTTTGTGCATTTACAATATTCATTGATTTTTGCCATTGAAAAACATGTTTTTCATATACCAGAAATGTTTGAAGCTACTGACTGAATGAAAGGAGCTGGCATCTCACTCTCTTTGAATCTTCTTTATCATGCTAGGATTAGCAGGAAAAAGCAAAAAATTTCAGAATTGCACCTTGCAATGTGGAGATATTACTGTTTGTGCATTTACAATATTCATTGATTTTTGCCATTGAAAAACATGTTTTTCATATACCAGAAATGTTTGAAGCTACTGACTGAATGAAAGGAGCTGGCATCTCACTCTCTTTGAATCTTCTTTATCATGCTAGGATTAACAGGAAAAAGCAAAAAATTTCAGAATTGCACCGTGCAATGTGGAGATATTACTGTTTGTGCATTTACAATATTCATTGATTTTTGCCATTGAAAAACATGTTTTTCATATACCAGAAATGTTTGAAGCTACTGACTGAATGAAAGGAGCTGGCATCTCACTCTCTTTGAATCTTCTTTATCATGCTAGGATTAACAGGAAAAAGCTAAAAATTTCAGAATTGCACCTTGCAATGTGGAGATATTACTGTTTGTGCATTTACAATATTCATTGATTTTTGCCATTGAAAAACGTCCAGAAATGTTTGAAGCTACTGACTGAATGAAAGGAGCTGGCATCTCACTCTCTTTGAATCTTCTTTATCATGCTAGGATTAACAGGAAAAAGCTAAAAATTTCAGAATTGCACCGTGCAATGTGGAGATATTACTGTTTGTGCATTTACAATATTCATTGATTTTTGCCATTGAAAAACATGTTTTTCATATACCAGAAATGTTTGAAGCTACTGACTGAATGAAAGGAGCTGGCATCTCACTCTCTTTGAATCTTCTTTATCATGCTAGGATTAACAGGAAAAAGCTAAAAATTTCAGAATTGCACCGTGCAATGTGGAGATATTACTGTTTGTGCATTTACAATATTCATTGATTTTTGCCATTGAAAAACATGTTTTTCATATACCAGAAATGTTTGAAGCTACTGACTGAATGAAAGGAGCTGGCATCTCACTCTCTTTGAATCTTCTTTATCATGCTAGGATTAACAGGAAAAAGCAAAAAATTTCAGAATTGCACCGTGCAATGTGGAGATATTACTGTTTGTGCATTTACAATATTCATTGATTTTTGCCATTGAAAAACATGTTTTTCATATACCAGAAATGTTTGAAGCTACTGACTGAATGAAAGGAGCTGGCATCTCACTCTCTTTGAATCTTCTTTATCATGCTAGGATTAGCAGGAAAAAGCAAAAAATTTCAGAATTGCACCTTGCAATGTGGAGATATTACTGTTTGTGCATTTACAATATTCATTGATTTTTGCCATTGAAAAACATGTTTTTCATATACCAGAAATGTTTGAAGCTACTGACTGAATGAAAGGAGCTGGCATCTCACTCTCTTTGAATCTTCTTTATCATGCTAGGATTAGCAGGAAAAAGCTAAAAATTTCAGAATTGCACCTTGCAATGTGGAGATATTACTGTTTGTGCATTTACAATATTCATTGATTTTTGCCATTGAAAAACATGTTTTTCATATACCAGAAATGTTTGAAGCTACTGACTGAATGAAAGGAGCTGGCATCTCACTCTCTTTGAATCTTCTTTATCATGCTAGGATTAACAGGAAAAAGCTAAAAATTTCAAAATTGCACCGTGCAATGTGGAGATATTACTGTTTGTGCATTTACAATATTCATTGATTTTTGCCATTGAAAAACATGTTTTTCATATACCAGAAATGTTTGAAGCTACTGACTGAATGAAAGGAGCTGGCATCTCACTCTCTTTGAATCTTCTTTATCATGCTAGGATTAGCAGGAAAAAGCTAAAAATTTCAGAATTGCACCGTGCAATGTGGAGATATTACTGTTTGTGCATTTACAATATTCATTGATTTTTGCCATTGAAAAACATGTTTTTCATATACCAGAAATGTTTGAAGCTACTGACTGAATGAAAGGAGCTGGCATCTCACTCTCTTTGAATCTTCTTTATCATGCTAGGATTAACAGGAAAAAGCAAAAAATTTCAGAATTGCACCGTGCAATGTGGAGATATTACTGTTTGTGCATTTACAATATTCATTGATTTTTGCCATTGAAAAACATGTTTTTCATATACCAGAAATGTTTGAAGCTACTGACTGAATGAAAGGAGCTGGCATCTCACTCTCTTTGAATCTTTATCATGCTAGGATTAGCAGGAAAAAGCAAAAAATTTCAGAATTGCACCGTGCAATGTGGAGATATTACTGTTTGTGCATTTACAATATTCATTGATTTTTGCCATTGAAAAACATGTTTTTCATATACCAGAAATGTTTGAAGCTACTGACTGAATGAAAGGAGCTGGCATCTCACTCTCTTTGAATCTTCTTTATCATGCTAGGATTAGCAGGAAAAAGCAAAAAATTTCAGAATTGCACCGTGCAATGTGGAGATATTACTGTTTGTGCATTTACAATATTCATTGATTTTTGCCATTGAAAAACATGTTTTTCATATACCAGAAATGTTTGAAGCTACTGACTGAATGAAAGGAGCTGGCATCTCACTCTCTTTGAATCTTCTTTATCATGCTAGGATTAGCAGGAAAAAGCAAAAAATTTCAGAATTGCACCTTGCAATGTGGAGATATTACTGTTTGTGCATTTACAATATTCATTGATTTTTGCCATTGAAAAACGTCCAGAAATGTTTGAAGCTACTGACTGAATGAAAGGAGCTGGCATCTCACTCTCTTTGAATCTTCTTTATCATGCTAGGATTAACAGGAAAAAGCAAAAAATTTCAGAATTGCACCTTGCAATGTGGAGATATTACTGTTTGTGCATTTACAATATTCATTGATTTTTGCCATTGAAAAACATGTTTTTCATATACCAGAAATGTTTGAAGCTACTGACTGAATGAAAGGAGCTGGCATCTCACTCTCTTTGAATCTTCTTTATCATGCTAGGATTAGCAGGAAAAAGCTAAAAATTTCAGAATTGCACCTTGCAATGTGGAGATATTACTGTTTGTGCATTTACAATATTCATTGATTTTTGCCATTGAAAAACGTCCAGAAATGTTTGAAGCTACTGACTGAATGAAAGGAGCTGGCATCTCACTCTCTTTGAATCTTCTTTATCATGCTAGGATTAGCAGGAAAAAGCTAAAAATTTCAGAATTGCACCGTGCAATGTGGAGATATTACTGTTTGTGCATTTACAATATTCATTGATTTTTGCCATTGAAAAACGTCCAGAAATGTTTGAAGCTACTGACTGAATGAAAGGAGCTGGCATCTCACTCTCTTTGAATCTTCTTTATCATGCTAGGATTAGCAGGAAAAAGCAAAAAATTTCAGAATTGCACCGTGCAATGTGGAGATATTACTGTTTGTGCATTTACAATATTCATTGATTTTTGCCATTGAAAAACATGTTTTTCATATACCAGAAATGTTTGAAGCTACTGACTGAATGAAAGGAGCTGGCATCTCACTCTCTTTGAATCTTCTTTATCATGCTAGGATTAGGAGGAAAAAGCAAAAAATTTCAGAATTGCACCGTGCAATGTGGAGATATTACTGTTTGTGCATTTACAATATTCATTGATTTTTGCCATTGAAAAACATGTTTTTCATATACCAGAAATATTTGAAGCTACTGACTGAATGAAAGGAGCTGGCATCTCACTCTCTTTGAATCTTCTTTATCATGCTAGGATTAACAGGAAAAAGCAAAAAATTTCAGAATTGCACCGTGCAATGTGGAGATACTACTGTTTGTGCATTTACAATATTCATTGATTTTTGCCATTGAAAAACATGTTTTTCATATACCAGAAATGTTTGAAGCTACTGACTGAATGAAAGGAGCTGGCATCTCACTCTCTTTGAATCTTCTTTATCATGCTAGGATTAACAGGAAAAAGCTAAAAATTTCAGAATTGCACCGTGCAATGTGGAGATATTACTGTTTGTGCATTTACAATATTCATTGATTTTTGCCATTGAAAAACATGTTTTTCATATACCAGAAATGTTTGAAGCTACTGACTGAATGAAAGGAGCTGGCATCTCACTCTCTTTGAATCTTCTTTATCATGCTAGGATTAACAGGAAAAAGCTAAAAATTTCAGAATTGCACCGTGCAATGTGGAGATATTACTGTTTGTGCATTTACAATATTCATTGATTTTTGCCATTGAAAAACATGTTTTTCATATACCAGAAATGTTTGAAGCTACTGACTGAATGAAAGGAGCTGGCATCTCACTCTCTTTGAATCTTCTTTATCATGCTAGGATTAACAGGAAAAAGCTAAAAATTTCAGAATTGCACCTTGCAATGTGGAGATATTACTGTTTGTGCATTTACAATATTCATTGATTTTTGCCATTGAAAAACATGTTTTTCATATACCAGAAATGTTTGAAGCTACTGACTGAATGAAAGGAGCTGGCATCTCACTCTCTTTGAATCTTCTTTATCATGCTAGGATTAGCAGGAAAAAGCTAAAAATTTCAGAATTGCACCGTGCAATGTGGAGATATTACTGTTTGTGCATTTACAATATTCATTGATTTTTGCCATTGAAAAACATGTTTTTCATATACCAGAAATGTTTGAAGCTACTGACTGAATGAAAGGAGCTGGCATCTCACTCTCTTTGAATCTTCTTTATCATGCTAGGATTAACAGGAAAAAGCTAAAAATTTCAGAATTGCACCGTGCAATGTGGAGATATTACTGTTTGTGCATTTACAATATTCATTGATTTTTGCCATTGAAAAACATGTTTTTCATATACCAGAAATGTTTGAAGCTACTGACTGAATGAAAGGAGCTGGCATCTCACTCTCTTTGAATCTTCTTTATCATGCTAGGATTAACAGGAAAAAGCTAAAAATTTCAGAATTGCACCGTGCAATGTGGAGATATTACTGTTTGTGCATTTACAATATTCATTGATTTTTGCCATTGAAAAACGTCCAGAAATGTTTGAAGCTACTGACTGAATGAAAGGAGCTGGCATCTCACTCTCTTTGAATCTTCTTTATCATGCTAGGATTAACAGGAAAAAGCTAAAAATTTCAGAATTGCACCGTGCAATGTGGAGATATTACTGTTTGTGCATTTACAATATTCATTGATTTTTGCCATTGAAAAACATGTTTTTCATATACCAGAAATGTTTGAAGCTACTGACTGAATGAAAGGAGCTGGCATCTCACTCTCTTTGAATCTTCTTTATCATGCTAGGATTAGCAGGAAAAAGCAAAAAATTTCAGAATTGCACCTTGCAATGTGGAGATATTACTGTTTGTGCATTTACAATATTCATTGATTTTTGCCATTGAAAAACATGTTTTTCATATACCAGAAATGTTTGAAGCTACTGACTGAATGAAAGGAGCTGGCATCTCACTCTCTTTGAATCTTCTTTATCATGCTAGGATTAACAGGAAAAAGCTAAAAATTTCAGAATTGCACCGTGCAATGTGGAGATATTACTGTTTGTGCATTTACAATATTCATTGATTTTTGCCATTGAAAAACATGTTTTTCATATACCAGAAATGTTTGAAGCTACTGACTGAATGAAAGGAGCTGGCATCTCACTCTCTTTGAATCTTCTTTATCATGCTAGGATTAGCAGGAAAAAGCAAAAAATTTCAGAATTGCACCTTGCAATGTGGAGATATTACTGTTTGTGCATTTACAATATTCATTGATTTTTGCCATTGAAAAACGTCCAGAAATGTTTGAAGCTACTGACTGAATGAAAGGAGCTGGCATCTCACTCTCTTTGAATCTTATTTATCATGCTAGGATTAACAGGAAAAAGCTAAAAATTTCAGAATTGCACCGTGCAATGTGGAGATATTACTGTTTGTGCATTTACAATATTCATTGATTTTTGCCATTGAAAAACATGTTTTTCATATACCAGAAATGTTTGAAGCTACTGACTGAATGAAAGGAGCTGGCATCTCACTCTCTTTGAATCTTCTTTATCATGCTAGGATTAGCAGGAAAAAGCAAAAAATTTCAGAATTGCACCGTGCAATGTGGAGATATTACTGTTTGTGCATTTACAATATTCATTGATTTTTGCCATTGAAAAACATGTTTTCATATACCCAGAAATGTTTGAAGCTACTGACTGAATGAAAGGAGCTGGCATCTCACTCTCTTTGAATCTTCTTTATCATGCTAGGATTAACAGGAAAAAGCTAAAAATTTCAGAATTGCACCTTGCAATGTGGAGATATTACTGTTTGTGCATTTACAATATTCATTGATTTTTGCCATTGAAAAACATGTTTTTCATATACCAGAAATGTTTGAAGCTACTGACTGAATGAAAGGAGCTGGCATCTCACTCTCTTTGAATCTTCTTTATCATGCTAGGATTAGCAGGAAAAAGCAAAAAATTTCAGAATTGCACCGTGCAATGTGGAGATATTACTGTTTGTGCATTTACAATATTCATTGATTTTTGCCATTGAAAAACATGTTTTTCATATACCAGAAATGTTTGAAGCTACTGACTGAATGAAAGGAGCTGGCATCTCACTCTCTTTGAATCTTCTTTATCATGCTAGGATTAACAGGAAAAAGCTAAAAATTTCAGAATTGCACCTTGCAATGTGGAGATATTACTGTTTGTGCATTTACAATATTCATTGATTTTTGCCATTGAAAAACATGTTTTTCATATACCAGAAATGTTTGAAGCTACTGACTGAATGAAAGGAGCTGGCATCTCACTCTCTTTGAATCTTCTTTATCATGCTAGGATTAGCAGGAAAAAGCTAAAAATTTCAGAATTGCACCGTGCAATGTGGAGATATTACTGTTTGTGCATTTACAATATTCATTGATTTTTGCCATTGAAAAACATGTTTTTCATATACCAGAAATGTTTGAAGCTACTGACTGAATGAAAGGAGCTGGCATCTCACTCTCTTTGAATCTTCTTTATCATGCTAGGATTAGCAGGAAAAAGCAAAAAATTTCAGAATTGCACCGTGCAATGTGGAGATATTACTGTTTGTGCATTTACAATATTCATTGATTTTTGCCATTGAAAAACATGTTTTTCATATACCAGAAATGTTTGAAGCTACTGACTGAATGAAAGGAGCTGGCATCTCACTCTCTTTGAATCTTCTTTATCATGCTAGGATTAACAGGAAAAAGCAAAAAATTTCAGAATTGCACCGTGCAATGTGGAGATATTACTGTTTGTGCATTTACAATATTCATTGATTTTTGCCATTGAAAAACATGTTTTTCATATACCAGAAATGTTTGAAGCTACTGACTGAATGAAAGGAGCTGGCATCTCACTCTCTTTGAATCTTCTTTATCATGCTAGGATTAACAGGAAAAAGCTAAAAATTTCAGAATTGCACCGTGCAATGTGGAGATATTACTGTTTGTGCATTTACAATATTCATTGATTTTTGCCATTGAAAAACATGTTTTTCATATACCAGAAATGTTTGAAGCTACTGACTGAATGAAAGGAGCTGGCATCTCACTCTCTTTGAATCTTCTTTATCATGCTAGGATTGACAGGAAAAAGCTAAAAATTTCAGAATTGCACCGTGCAATGTGGAGATATTACTGTTTGTGCATTTACAATATTCATTGATTTTTGCCATTGAAAAACATGTTTTTCATATACCAGAAATGTTTGAAGCTACTGACTGAATGAAAGGAGCTGGCATCTCACTCTCTTTGAATCTTCTTTATCATGCTAGGATTAGCAGGAAAAAGCAAAAAATTTCAGAATTGCACCTTGCAATGTGGAGATATTACTGTTTGTGCATTTACAATATTCATTGATTTTTGCCATTGAAAAACATGTTTTTCATATACCAGAAATGTTTGAAGCTACTGACTGAATGAAAGGAGCTGGCATCTCACTCTCTTTGAATCTTCTTTATCATGCTAGGATTAACAGGAAAAAGCTAAAAATTTCAGAATTGCACCGTGCAATGTGGAGATATTACTGTTTGTGCATTTACAATATTCATTGATTTTTGCCATTGAAAAACATGTTTTTCATATACCAGAAATGTTTGAAGCTACTGACTGAATGAAAGGAGCTGGCATCTCACTCTCTTTGAATCTTCTTTATCATGCTAGGATTAGCAGGAAAAAGCAAAAAATTTCAGAATTGCACCTTGCAATGTGGAGATATTACTGTTTGTGCATTTACAATATTCATTGATTTTTGCCATTGAAAAACGTCCAGAAATGTTTGAAGCTACTGACTGAATGAAAGGAGCTGGCATCTCACTCTCTTTGAATCTTATTTATCATGCTAGGATTAACAGGAAAAAGCTAAAAATTTCAGAATTGCACCGTGCAATGTGGAGATATTACTGTTTGTGCATTTCCAATATTCATTGATTTTTGCCATTGAAAAACATGTTTTTCATATACCAGAAATGTTTGAAGCTACTGACTGAATGAAAGGAGCTGGCATCTCACTCTCTTTGAATCTTCTTTATCATGCTAGGATTAGCAGGAAAAAGCAAAAAATTTCAGAATTGCACCGTGCAATGTGGAGATATTACTGTTTGTGCATTTACAATATTCATTGATTTTTGCCATTGAAAAACGTCCAGAAATGTTTGAAGCTACTGACTGAATGAAAGGAGCTGGCATCTCACTCTCTTTGAATCTTCTTTATCATGCTAGGATTAACAGGAAAAAGCTAAAAATTTCAGAATTGCACCTTGCAATGTGGAGATATTACTGTTTGTGCATTTACAATATTCATTGATTTTTGCCATTGAAAAACATGTTTTTCATATACCAGAAATGTTTGAAGCTACTGACTGAATGAAAGGAGCTGGCATCTCACTCTCTTTGAATCTTCTTTATCATGCTAGGATTAGCAGGAAAAAGCAAAAAATTTCAGAATTGCACCGTGCAATGTGGAGATATTACTGTTTGTGCATTTACAATATTCATTGATTTTTGCCATTGAAAAACATGTTTTTCATATACCAGAAATGTTTGAAGCTACTGACTGAATGAAAGGAGCTGGCATCTCACTCTCTTTGAATCTTCTTTATCATGCTAGGATTAACAGGAAAAAGCTAAAAATTTCAGAATTGCACCTTGCAATGTGGAGATATTACTGTTTGTGCATTTACAATATTCATTGATTTTTGCCATTGAAAAACATGTTTTTCATATACCAGAAATGTTTGAAGCTACTGACTGAATGAAAGGAGCTGGCATCTCACTCTCTTTGAATCTTCTTTATCATGCTAGGATTAGCAGGAAAAAGCTAAAAATTTCAGAATTGCACCGTGCAATGTGGAGATATTACTGTTTGTGCATTTACAATATTCATTGATTTTTGCCATTGAAAAACATGTTTTTCATATACCAGAAATGTTTGAAGCTACTGACTGAATGAAAGGAGCTGGCATCTCACTCTCTTTGAATCTTCTTTATCATGCTAGGATTAGCAGGAAAAAGCAAAAAATTTCAGAATTGCACCTTGCAATGTGGAGATATTACTGTTTGTGCATTTACAATATTCATTGATTTTTGCCATTGAAAAACATGTTTTTCATATACCAGAAATGTTTGAAGCTACTGACTGAATGAAAGGAGCTGGCATCTCACTCTCTTTGAATCTTCTTTATCATGCTAGGATTAGCAGGAAAAAGCTAAAAATTTCAGAATTGCACCTTGCAATGTGGAGATATTACTGTTTGTGCATTTACAATATTCATTGATTTTTGCCATTGAAAAACATGTTTTTCATATACCAGAAATGTTTGAAGCTACTGACTGAATGAAAGGAGCTGGCATCTCACTCTCTTTGAATCTTCTTTATCATGCTAGGATTAGCAGGAAAAAGCTAAAAATTTCAGAATTGCACCATGCAATGTGGAGATATTACTGTTTGTGCATTTACAATATTCATTGATTTTTGCCATTGAAAAACATGTTTTTCATATACCAGAAATGTTTGAAGCTACTGACTGAATGAAAGGAGCTGGCATCTCACTCTCTTTGAATCTTCTTTATCATGCTAGGATTAACAGGAAAAAGCTAAAAATTTCAGAATTGCACCTTGCAATGTGGAGATATTACTGTTTGTGCATTTACAATATTCATTGATTTTTGCCATTGAAAAACATGTTTTTCATATACCAGAAATGTTTGAAGCTACTGACTGAATGAAAGGAGCTGGCATCTCACTCTCTTTGAATCTTCTTTATCATGCTAGGATTAGCAGGAAAAAGCAAAAAATTTCAGAATTGCACCGTGCAATGTGGAGATATTACTGTTTGTGCATTTACAATATTCATTGATTTTTGCCATTGAAAAACGTCCAGAAATGTTTGAAGCTACTGACTGAATGAAAGGAGCTGGCATCTCACTCTCTTTGAATCTTCTTTATCATGCTAGGATTAGCAGGAAAAAGCAAAAAATTTCAGAATTGCACCGTGCAATGTGGAGATATTACTGTTTGTGCATTTACAATATTCATTGATTTTTGCCATTGAAAAACATGTTTTTCATATACCAGAAATGTTTGAAGCTACTGACTGAATGAAAGAAGCTGGCATCTCACTCTCTTTGAATCTTCTTTATCATGCTAGGATTAGCAGGAAAAAGCAAAAAATTTCAGAATTGCACCTTGCAATGTGGAGATATTACTGTTTGTGCATTTACAATATTCATTGATTTTTGCCATTGAAAAACATGTTTTTCATATACCAGAAATGTTTGAAGCTACTGACTGAATGAAAGGAGCTGGCATCTCACTCTCTTTGAATCTTCTTTATCATGCTAGGATTAACAGGAAAAAGCTAAAAATTTCAGAATTGCACCGTGCAATGTGGAGATATTACTGTTTGTGCATTTACAATATTCATTGATTTTTGCCATTGAAAAACGTCCAGAAATGTTTGAAGCTACTGACTGAATGAAAGGAGCTGGCATCTCACTCTCTTTGAATCTTCTTTATCATGCTAGGATTAACAGGAAAAAGCTAAAAATTTCAGAATTGCACCTTGCAATGTGGAGATATTACTGTTTGTGCATTTACAATATTCATTGATTTTTGCCATTGAAAAACATGTTTTTCATATACCAGAAATGTTTGAAGCTACTGACTGAATGAAAGGAGCTGGCATCTCACTCTCTTTGAATCTTCTTTATCATGCTAGGATTAGCAGGAAAAAGCAAAAAAATTCAGAATTGCACCGTGCAATGTGGAGATATTACTGTTTGTGCATTTACAATATTCATTGATTTTTGCCATTGAAAAACATGTTTTTCATATACCAGAAATGTTTGAAGCTACTGACTGAATGAAAGGAGCTGGCATCTCACTCTCTTTGAATCTTCTTTATCATGCTAGGATTAACAGTAAAAAGCTAAAAATTTCAGAATTGCACCTTGCAATGTGGAGATATTACTGTTTGTGCATTTACAATATTCATTGATTTTTGCCATTGAAAAACATGTTTTTCATATACCAGAAATGTTTGAAGCTACTGACTGAATGAAAGGAGCTGGCATCTCACTCTCTTTGAATCTTCTTTATCATGCTAGGATTAGCAGGAAAAAGCAAAAAATTTCAGAATTGCACCGTGCAATGTGGAGATATTACTGTTTGTGCATTTACAATATTCATTGATTTTTGCCATTGAAAAACATGTTTTTCATATACCAGAAATGTTTGAAGCTACTGACTGAATGAAAGGAGCTGGCATCTCACTCTCTTTGAATCTTCTTTATCATGCTAGGATTAACAGGAAAAAGCTAAAAATTTCAGAATTGCACCTTGCAATGTGGAGATATTACTGTTTGTGCATTTACAATATTCATTGATTTTTGCCATTGAAAAACATGTTTTTCATATACCAGAAATGTTTGAAGCTACTGACTGAATGAAAGGAGCTGGCATCTCACTCTCTTTGAATCTTCTTTATCATGCTAGGATTAGCAGGAAAAAGCAAAAAATTTCAGAATTGCACCGTGCAATGTGGAGATATTACTGTTTGTGCATTTACAATATTCATTGATTTTTGCCATTGAAAAACGTCCAGAAATGTTTGAAGCTACTGACTGAATGAAAGGAGCTGGCATCTCACTCTCTTTGAATCTTCTTTATCATGCTAGGATTAGCAGGAAAAAGCAAAAAATTTCAGAATTGCACCGTGCAATGTGGAGATATTACTGTTTGTGCATTTACAATATTCATTGATTTTTGCCATTGAAAAACATGTTTTTCATATACCAGAAATGTTTGAAGCTACTGACTGAATGAAAGAAGCTGGCATCTCACTCTCTTTGAATCTTCTTTATCATGCTAGGATTAGCAGGAAAAAGCAAAAAATTTCAGAATTGCACCTTGCAATGTGGAGATATTACTGTTTGTGCATTTACAATATTCATTGATTTTTGCCATTGAAAAACATGTTTTTCATATACCAGAAATGTTTGAAGCTACTGACTGAATGAAAGGAGCTGGCATCTCACTCTCTTTGAATCTTCTTTATCATGCTAGGATTAACAGGAAAAAGCTAAAAATTTCAGAATTGCACCGTGCAATGTGGAGATATTACTGTTTGTGCATTTACAATATTCATTGATTTTTGCCATTGAAAAACGTCCAGAAATGTTTGAAGCTACTGACTGAATGAAAGGAGCTGGCATCTCACTCTCTTTGAATCTTCTTTATCATGCTAGGATTAACAGGAAAAAGCTAAAAATTTCAGAATTGCACCTTGCAATGTGGAGATATTACTGTTTGTGCATTTACAATATTCATTGATTTTTGCCATTGAAAAACATGTTTTTCATATACCAGAAATGTTTGAAGCTACTGACTGAATGAAAGGAGCTGGCATCTCACTCTCTTTGAATCTTCTTTATCATGCTAGGATTAGCAGGAAAAAGCAAAAAATTTCAGAATTGCACCGTGCAATGTGGAGATATTACTGTTTGTGCATTTACAATATTCATTGATTTTTGCCATTGAAAAACATGTTTTTCATATACCAGAAATGTTTGAAGCTACTGACTGAATGAAAGGAGCTGGCATCTCACTCTCTTTGAATCTTCTTTATCATGCTAGGATTAACAGGAAAAAGCTAAAAATTTCAGAATTGCACCTTGCAATGTGGAGATATTACTGTTTGTGCATTTACAATATTCATTGATTTTTGCCATTGAAAAACATGTTTTTCATATACCAGAAATGTTTGAAGCTACTGACTGAATGAAAGGAGCTGGCATCTCACTCTCTTTGAATCTTCTTTATCATGCTAGGATTAGCAGGAAAAAGCAAAAAATTTCAGAATTGCACCGTGCAATGTGGAGATATTACTGTTTGTGCATTTACAATATTCATTGATTTTTGCCATTGAAAAACGTCCAGAAATGTTTGAAGCTACTGACTGAATGAAAGGAGCTGGCATCTCACTCTCTTTGAATCTTCTTTATCATGCTAGGATTAGCAGGAAAAAGCAAAAAATTTCAGAATTGCACCGTGCAATGTGGAGATATTACTGTTTGTGCATTTACAATATTCATTGATTTTTGCCATTGAAAAACATGTTTTTCATATACCAGAAATGTTTGAAGCTACTGACTGAATGAAAGAAGCTGGCATCTCACTCTCTTTGAATCTTCTTTATCATGCTAGGATTAGCAGGAAAAAGCAAAAAATTTCAGAATTGCACCTTGCAATGTGGAGATATTACTGTTTGTGCATTTACAATATTCATTGATTTTTGCCATTGAAAAACATGTTTTTCATATACCAGAAATGTTTGAAGCTACTGACTGAATGAAAGGAGCTGGCATCTCACTCTCTTTGAATCTTCTTTATCATGCTAGGATTAACAGGAAAAAGCTAAAAATTTCAGAATTGCACCGTGCAATGTGGAGATATTACTGTTTGTGCATTTACAATATTCATTGATTTTTGCCATTGAAAAACGTCCAGAAATGTTTGAAGCTACTGACTGAATGAAAGGAGCTGGCATCTCACTCTCTTTGAATCTTCTTTATCATGCTAGGATTAACAGGAAAAAGCTAAAAATTTCAGAATTGCACCTTGCAATGTGGAGATATTACTGTTTGTGCATTTACAATATTCATTGATTTTTGCCATTGAAAAACATGTTTTTCATATACCAGAAATGTTTGAAGCTACTGACTGAATGAAAGGAGCTGGCATCTCACTCTCTTTGAATCTTCTTTATCATGCTAGGATTAGCAGGAAAAAGCAAAAAATTTCAGAATTGCACCGTGCAATGTGGAGATATTACTGTTTGTGCATTTACAATATTCATTGATTTTTGCCATTGAAAAACATGTTTTTCATATACCAGAAATGTTTGAAGCTACTGACTGAATGAAAGGAGCTGGCATCTCACTCTCTTTGAATCTTCTTTATCATGCTAGGATTAACAGGAAAAAGCTAAAAATTTCAGAATTGCACCTTGCAATGTGGAGATATTACTGTTTGTGCATTTACAATATTCATTGATTTTTGCCATTGAAAAACATGTTTTTCATATACCAGAAATGTTTGAAGCTACTGACTGAATGAAAGGAGCTGGCATCTCACTCTCTTTGAATCTTCTTTATCATGCTAGGATTAGCAGGAAAAAGCAAAAAATTTCAGAATTGCACCGTGCAATGTGGAGATATTACTGTTTGTGCATTTACAATATTCATTGATTTTTGCCATTGAAAAACATGTTTTTCATATACCAGAAATGTTTGAAGCTACTGACTGAATGAAAGGAGCTGGCATCTCACTCTCTTTGAATCTTCTTTATCATGCTAGGATTAACAGGAAAAAGCTAAAAATTTCAGAATTGCACCTTGCAATGTGGAGATATTACTGTTTGTGCATTTACAATATTCATTGATTTTTGCCATTGAAAAACATGTTTTTCATATACCAGAAATGTTTGAAGCTACTGACCGAATGAAAGGAGCTGGCATCTCACTCTCTTTGAATCTTCTTTATCATGCTAGGATTAACAGGAAAAAGCTAAAAATTTCAGAATTGCACCTTGCAATGTGGAGATATTACTGTTTGTGCATTTACAATATTCATTGATTTTTGCCATTGAAAAACATGTTTTTCATATACCAGAAATGTTTGAAGCTACTGACTGAATGAAAGGAGCTGGCATCTCACTCTCTTTGAATCTTCTTTATCACGCTAGGATTAGCAGGAAAAAGCAAAAAATTTCAGAATTGCACCGTGCAATGTGGAGATATTACTGTTTGTGCATTTACAATATTCATTGATTTTTGCCATTGAAAAACATGTTTTTCATATACCAGAAATGTTTGAAGCTACTGACTGAATGAAAGGAGCTGGCATCTCACTCTCTTTGAATCTTCTTTATCATGCTAGGATTAACAGGAAAAAGCAAAAATTTCAGAATTGCACCTTGCAATGTGGAGATATTACTGTTTGTGCATTTACAATATTCATTGATTTTTGCCATTGAAAAACATGTTTTTCATATACCAGAAATGTTTGAAGCTACTGACTGAATGAAAGGAGCTGGCATCTCACTCTCTTTGAATCTTCTTTATCATGCTAGGATAAACAGGAAAAAGCAAAAAATTTCAGAATTGCACCTTGCAATGTGGAGATATTACTGTTTGTGCATTTACAATATTCATTGATTTTTGCCATTGAAAAACATGTTTTTCATATACCAGAAATGTTTGAAGCTACTGACTGAATGAAAGGAGCTGGCATCTCACTCTCTTTGAATCTTCTTTATCATGCTAGGATTAACAGGAAAAAGCTAAAAAATTTCAGAATTGCACCGTGCAATGTGGAGATATTACTGTTTGTGCATTTACAATATTCATTGATTTTTGCCATTGAAAAACATGTTTTTCATATACCAGAAATGTTTGAAGCTACTGACTGAATGAAAGGAGCTGGCATCTCACTCTCTTTGAATCTTCTTTATCATGCTAGGATTAACAGGAAAAAGCTAAAAATTTCAGAATTGCACCGTGCAATGTGGAGATATTACTGTTTGTGCATTTACAATATTCATTGATTTTTGCCATTGAAAAACATGTTTTTCATATACCAGAAATGTTTGAAGCTACTGACTGAATGAAAGGAGCTGGCATCTCACTCTCTTTGAATCTTCTTTATCATGCTAGGATTAGCAGGAAAAAGCAAAAAATTTCAGAATTGCACCTTGCAATGTGGAGATATTACTGTTTGTGCATTTACAATATTCATTGATTTTTGCCATTGAAAAACATGTTTTTCATATACCAGAAATGTTTGAAGCTACTGACTGAATGAAAGGAGCTGGCATCTCACTCTCTTTGAATCTTCTTTATCATGCTAGGATTAACAGGAAAAAGCTAAAAATTTCAGAATTGCACCGTGCAATGTGGAGATATTACTGTTTGTGCATTTACAATATTCATTGATTTTTGCCATTGAAAAACATGTTTTTCATATACCAGAAATGTTTGAAGCTACTGACTGAATGAAAGGAGCTGGCATCTCACTCTCTTTGAATCTTCTTTATCATGCTAGGATTAACAGGAAAAAGCTAAAAATTTCAGAATTGCACCGTGCAATGTGGAGATATTACTGTTTGTGCATTTACAATATTCATTGATTTTTGCCATTGAAAAACATGTTTTTCATATACCAGAAATGTTTGAAGCTACTGACTGAATGAAAGGAGCTGGCATCTCACTCTCTTTGAATCTTCTTTATCATGCTAGGATTAGCAGGAAAAAGCTAAAAATTTCAGAATTGCACCGTGCAATGTGGAGATATTACTGTTTGTGCATTTACAATATTCATTGATTTTTGCCATTGAAAAACATGTTTTTCATATACCAGAAATGTTTGAAGCTACTGACTGAATGAAAGGAGCTGGCATCTCACTCTCTTTGAATCTTCTTTATCATGCTAGGATTAGCAGGAAAAAGCTAAAAATTTCAGAATTGCACCGTGCAATGTGGAGATATTACTGTTTGTGCATTTACAATATTCATTGATTTTTGCCATTGAAAAACATGTTTTTCATATACCAGAAATGTTTGAAGCTACTGACTGAATGAAAGGAGCTGGCATCTCACTCTCTTTGAATCTTCTTTATCATGCTAGGATTAACAGGAAAAAGCTAAAAATTTCAGAATTGCACCGTGCAATGTGGAGATATTACTGTTTGTGCATTTACAATATTCATTGATTTTTGCCATTGAAAAAGTCCAGAAATGTTTGAAGCTACTGACTGAATGAAAGGAGCTGGCATCTCACTCTCTTTGAATCTTCTTTATCATGCTAGGATTAGCAGGAAAAAGCAAAAAATTTCAGAATTGCACCGTGCAATGTGGAGATATTACTGTTTGTGCATTTACAATATTCATTGATTTTTGCCATTGAAAAACATGTTTTTCATATACCAGAAATGTTTGAAGCTACTGACTGAATGAAAGGAGCTGGCATCTCACTCTCTTTGAATCTTCTTTATCATGCTAGGATTAGCAGGAAAAAGCTAAAAATTTCAGAATTGCACCGTGCAATGTGGAGATATTACTGTTTGTGCATTTACAATATTCATTGATTTTTGCCATTGAAAAACATGTTTTTCATATACCAGAAATGTTTGAAGCTACTGACTGAATGAAAGGAGCTGGCATCTCACTCTCTTTGAATCTTCTTTATCATGCTAGGATTAGCAGGAAAAAGCAAAAAATTTCAGAATTGCACCGTGCAATGTGGAGATATTACTGTTTGTGCATTTACAATATTCATTGATTTTTGCCATTGAAAAACGTCCAGAAATGTTTGAAGCTACTGACTGAATGAAGGAGCGATTAACAGGAAAAAGCTAAAAATTTCAGAATTGCACCGTGCAATGTGGAGATATTACTGTTTGTGCATTTACAATATTCATTGATTTTTGCCATTCTCACTCTCTTTGATCTTCTTATCATGCTAGGATACAGGAAAAAGCTAAAATTTCAGAATGACCGTGCAATGTGGAGATATTACTGTTTGTGCATTTACAATATTCATTGATTTTTGCCATTGAAAAAACGTCCAGAAATGTTTGAAGCTACTGACT
>NW_027367319.1:0-59427 GCF_046119375.1 Phyllobates terribilis | reverse complement strand
AAAAAATTTCAGAATTGCACCTTGCAATGTGGAGATATTACTGTTTGTGCATTTACAATATTCATTGATTTTTGCCATTGAAAAACATCATGTTATTCATATACCAGAAATGTTTGAAGCTACTGACTGAATGAAAGGAGCTGGCATCTCACTCTCTTTGAATCTTCTTTATCATGCTAGGATTAGCCAGAAAAAGCAAAAAATTTCAGAATTGCACCTTGCAATGTGGAGATATTACTGTTTGTGCATTTACAATATTCATTGATTTTTGCCATTGAAAAACGTCCAGAAATGTTTGAAGCTACTGACTGAATGAAAGGAGCTGGCATCTCACTCTCTTTGAATCTTCTTTATCATGCTAGGATTAGCAGGAAAAAGCAAAAAATTTCAGAATTGCACCTTGCAATGTGGAGATATTACTGTTTGTGCATTTACAATATTCATTGATTTTTGCCATTGAAAAACATCCAGAAATGTTTGAAGCTACTGACTGAATGAAAGGAGCTGACATCTCACTCTCTTTGAATCTTCTTTATCATGCTAGGATTAGCAGGAAAAAGCAAAAAATTTCAGAATTGCACCTTGCAATGTGGAGATATTACTGTTTGTGCATTTACAATATTCATTGATTTTTGCCATTGAAAAACATCATGTTATTCATATACCAGAAATGTTTGAAGCTACTGACTGAATGAAAGGAGCTGGCATCTCACTCTCTTTGAATCTTCTTTATCATGCTAGGATTAGCAGGAAAAAGCAAAAAATTTCAGAATTGCACCTTGCAATGTGGAGATATTACTGTTTGTGCATTTACAATATTCATTGATTTTTGCCATTGAAAAACGTCCAGAAATGTTTGAAGCTACTGACTGAATGAAAGGAGCTGGCATCTCACTCTCTTTGAATCTTCTTTATCATGCTAGGATTAGCAGGAAAAAGCAAAAAATTTCAGAATTGCACCTTGCAATGTGGAGATATTACTGTTTGTGCATTTACAATATTCATTGATTTTTGCCATTGAAAAACGTCCAGAAATGTTTGAAGCTACTGACTGAATGAAAGGAGCTGGCATCTCACTCTCTTTGAATCTTCTTTATCATGCTAGGATTAGCAGGAAAAAGCAAAAAATTTCAGAATTGCACCTTGCAATGTGGAGATATTACTGTTTGTGCATTTACAATATTCATTGATTTTTGCCATTGAAAAACATCATGTTATTCATATACCAGAAATGTTTGAAGCTACTGACTGAATGAAAGGAGTTGGCATCTCACTCTCTTTGAATCTTCTTTATCATGCTAGGATTAGCAGGAAAAAGCAAAAAATTTCAGAATTGCACCTTGCAATGTGGAGATATTACTGTTTGTGCATTTACAATATTCATTGATTTTTGCCATTGAAAAACATCATGTTATTCATATACCAGAAATGTTTGAAGCTACTGACTGAAGGAAAGGAGCTGGCATCTCACTCTCTTTGAATCTTCTTTATCATGCTAGGATTAGCAGGAAAAAGCAAAAAATTTCAGAATTGCACCTTGCAATGTGGAGATATTATTGTTTGTGCATTTACAATATTCATTGATTTTTGCCATTGAAAAACATGTTTTTCATATACCAGAAATGTTTGAAGCTACTGACTGAATGAAAGGAGCTGGCATCTCACTCTCTTTGAATCTTCTTTATCATGCTAGGATTAGCAGGAAAAAGCAAAAAATTTCAGAATTGCACCTTGCAATGTGGAGATATTACTGTTTGTGCATTTACAATATTCATTGATTGTTGCCATTGAAAAACGTCCAGAAATGTTTGAAGCTACTGACTGAATGAAAGGAGCTGGCATGTCACTCTCTTTGAATCTTCTTTATCATGCTAGGATTAGCAGGAAAAAGCAAAAAATTTCAGAATTGCACCTTGCAATGTGGAGATATTACTGTTTGTGCATTTACAATATTCATTGATTTTTGCCATTGAAAAACATCCAGAAATGTTTGATGCTACTGACTGAATGAAAGGAGCTGGCATCTCACTCTCTTTGAATCTTCTTTATCATGCTAGGATTAGCAGGAAAAAGCAAAAAATTTCAGAATTGCACCTTGCAATGTGGAGATATTACTGTTTGTGCATTTACAATATTCATTGATTTTTGCCATTGAAAAACGTCCAGAAATGTTTGAAGCTACTGACTGAATGAAAGGAGCTGGCATCTCACGCTCTTTGAATCTTCTTTATCATGCTAGGATTAGCAGGAAAAAGCAAAAAATTTCAGAATTTCACCTTGCAATGTGGAGATATTACTGTTTGTGCATTTACAATATTCATTGATTTTTGCCATTGAAAAACATCATGTTATTCATATACCAGAAATGTTTGAAGCTACTGACTGAATGAAAGGAGCTGGCATCTCACTCTCTTTGAATCTTCTTTATCATGCTAGGATTAGCAGGAAAAAGCAAAAAATTTCAGAATTGCACCTTGCAATGTGGAGATATTACTGTTTGTGCATTTACAATATTCATTGATTTTTGCCATTGAAAAACATCATGTTATTCATATACCAGAAATGTTTGAAGCTACTGACTGAATGAAAGGAGCTGGCATCTCACTCTCTTTGAATCTTCTTTATCATGCTAGGATTAGCAGGAAAAAGCAAAAAATTTCAGAATTGCACCTTGCAATGTGGAGATATTACTGTTTGTGCATTTACAATATTCATTGATTTTTGCCATTGAAAAACATGTTTTTCATATACCAGAAATGTTTGAAGCTACTGACTGAATGAAAGGAGCTGGCATCTCACTCTCTTTGAATCTTCTTTATCATGCTAGGATTAGCAGGAAAAAGCAAAAAATTTCAGAATTGCACCTTGCAATGTGGAGATATTACTGTTTGTGCATTTACAATATTCATTGATTTTTGCCATTGAAAAACATCCAGAAATGTTTGATGCTACTGACTGAATGAAAGGAGCTGGCATCTCACTCTCTTTGAATCTTCTTTATCATGCTAGGATTAGCAGGAAAAAGCAAAAAATTTCAGAATTGCACCTTGCAATGTGGAGATATTACTGTTTGTGCATTTACAATATTCATTGATTTTTGCCATTGAAAAACATCATGTTATTCATATACCAGAAATGTTTGAAGCTACTGACTGAATGAAAGGAGCTGGCATCTCACTCTCTTTGAATCTTCTTTATCATGCTAGGATTAGCAGGAAAAAGCAAAAAATTTCAGAATTGCACCTTGCAATGTGGAGATATTACTGTTTGTGCATTTACAATATTCATTGATTTTTGCCATTGAAAAACGTCCAGAAATGTTTGAAGCTACTGACTGAATGAAAGGAGCTGGCATCTCACTCTCTTTGAATCTTCTTTATCATGCTAGGATTAGCAGGAAAAAGCAAAAAATTTCAGAATTGCACCTTGCAATGTGGAGATATTACTGTTTGTGCATTTACAATATTCATTGATTTTTGCCATTGAAAAACATCATGTTATTCATATACCAGAAATGTTTGAAGCTACTGACTGAATGAAAGGAGCTGGCATCTCACTCTCTTTGAATCTTCTTTATCATGCTAGGATTAGCAGGAAAAAGCAAAAAATTTCAGAATTGCACCTTGCAATGTGGAGATATTACTGTTTGTGCATTTACAATATTCATTGATTTTTGCCATTGAAAAACGTCCAGAAATGTTTGAAGCTACTGACTGAATGAAAGGAGCTGGCATCTCACTCTCTTTGAATCTTCTTTATCATGCTAGGATTAGCAGGAAAAAGCAAAAAATTTCAGAATTGCACCTTGCAATGTGGAGATATTACTGTTTGTGCATTTACAATATTCATTGATTTTTGCCATTGAAAAACATCAAGAAATGTTTGAAGCTACTGACTGAATGAAAGGAGCTGGCATCTCACTCTCTTTGAATCTTCTTTATCATGCTAGGATTAGCAGGAAAAAGCAAAAAATTTCAGAATTGCACCTTGCAATGTGGAGATATTACTGTTTGTGCATTTACAATATTCATTGATTTTTGCCATTGAAAAACATCATGTTATTCATATACCAGAAATGTTTGAAGCTACTGACTGAATGAAAGGAGCTGGCATCTCACTCTCTTTGAATCTTCTTTATCATGCTAGGATTAGCAGGAAAAAGCAAAAAATTTCAGAATTGCACCTTGCAATGTGGAGATATTACTGTTTGTGCATTTACAATATTCATTGATTTTTGCCATTGAAAAACGTCCAGAAATGTTTGAAGCTACTGACTGAATGAAAGGAGCTGGCATCTCACTCTCTTTGAATCTTCTTTATCATGCTAGGATTAGCAGGAAAAAGCAAAAAATTTCAGAATTGCACCTTGCAATGTGGAGATATTACTGTTTGTGCATTTACAATATTCATTGATTTTTGCCATTGAAAAACATCATGTTATTCATATACCAGAAATGTTTGAAGCTACTGACTGAATGAAAGGAGCTGGCATCTCACTCTCTTTGAATCTTCTTTATCATGCTAGGATTAGCAGGAAAAAGCAAAAAATTTCAGAATTGCACCTTGCAATGTGGAGATATTACTGTTTGTGCATTTACAATATTCATTGATTTTTGCCATTGAAAAACGTCCAGAAATGTTTGAAGCTACTGACTGAATGAAAGGAGCTGGCATCTCACTCTCTTTGAATCTTCTTTATCATGCTAGGATTAGCAGGAAAAAGCAAAAAATTTCAGAATTGCACCTTGCAATGTGGAGATATTACTGTTTGTGCATTTACAATATTCATTGATTTTTGCCATTGAAAAACATCATGTTATTCATATACCAGAAATGTTTGAAGCTACTGACTGAATGAAAGGAGCTGGCATCTCACTCTCTTTGAATCTTCTTTATCATGCTAGGATTAGCAGGAAAAAGCAAAAAATTTCAGAATTGCACCTTGCAATGTGGAGATATTACTGTTTGTGCATTTACAATATTCATTGATTTTTGCCATTGAAAAACGTCCAGAAATGTTTGAAGCTACTGACTGAATGAAAGGAGCTGGCATCTCACTCTCTTTGAATCTTCTTTATCATGCTAGGATTAGCAGGAAAAAGCAAAAAATTTCAGAATTGCACCTTGCAATGTGGAGATATTACTGTTTGTGCATTTACAATATTCATTGATTTTTGCCATTGAAAAACATCATGTTATTCATATACCAGAAATGTTTGAAGCTACTGACTGAATGAAAGGAGCTGGCATCTCACTCTCTTTGAATCTTCTTTATCATGCTAGGATTAGCAGGAAAAAGCAAAAAATTTCAGAATTGCACCTTGCAATGTGGAGATATTACTGTTTGTGCATTTACAATATTCATTGATTTTTGCCATTGAAAAACGTCCAGAAATGTTTGAAGCTACTGACTGAATGAAAGGAGCTGGCATCTCACTCTCTTTGAATCTTCTTTATCATGCTAGGATTAGCAGGAAAAAGCAAAAAATTTCAGAATTGCACCTTGCAATGTGGAGATATTACTGTTTGTGCATTTACAATATTCATTGATTTTTGCCATTGAAAAACATCCAGAAATGTTTGAAGCTACTGACTGAATGAAAGGAGCTGACATCTCACTCTCTTTGAATCTTCTTTATCATGCTAGGATTAGCAGGAAAAAGCAAAAAATTTCAGAATTGCACCTTGCAATGTGGAGATATTACTGTTTGTGCATTTACAATATTCATTGATTTTTGCCATTGAAAAACATCATGTTATTCATATACCAGAAATGTTTGAAGCTACTGACTGAATGAAAGGAGCTGGCATCTCACTCTCTTTGAATCTTCTTTATCATGCTAGGATTAGCAGGAAAAAGCAAAAAATTTCAGAATTGCACCTTGCAATGTGGAGATATTACTGTTTGTGCATTTACAATATTCATTGATTTTTGCCATTGAAAAACGTCCAGAAATGTTTGAAGCTACTGACTGAATGAAAGGAGCTGGCATCTCACTCTCTTTGAATCTTCTTTATCATGCTAGGATTAGCAGGAAAAAGCAAAAAATTTCAGAATTGCACCTTGCAATGTGGAGATATTACTGTTTGTGCATTTACAATATTCATTGATTTTTGCCATTGAAAAACGTCCAGAAATGTTTGAAGCTACTGACTGAATGAAAGGAGCTGGCATCTCACTCTCTTTGAATCTTCTTTATCATGCTAGGATTAGCAGGAAAAAGCAAAAAATTTCAGAATTGCACCTTGCAATGTGGAGATATTACTGTTTGTGCATTTACAATATTCATTGATTTTTGCCATTGAAAAACATCATGTTATTCATATACCAGAAATGTTTGAAGCTACTGACTGAATGAAAGGAGCTGGCATCTCACTCTCTTTGAATCTTCTTTATCATGCTAGGATTAGCAGGAAAAAGCAAAAAATTTCAGAATTGCACCTTGCAATGTGGAGATATTACTGTTTGTGCATTTACAATATTCATTGATTTTTGCCATTGAAAAACATCATGTTATTCATATACCAGAAATGTTTGAAGCTACTGACTGAAGGAAAGGAGCTGGCATCTCACTCTCTTTGAATCTTCTTTATCATGCTAGGATTAGCAGGAAAAAGCAAAAAATTTCAGAATTGCACCTTGCAATGTGGAGATATTATTGTTTGTGCATTTACAATATTCATTGATTTTTGCCATTGAAAAACATGTTTTTCATATACCAGAAATGTTTGAAGCTACTGACTGAATGAAAGGAGCTGGCATCTCACTCTCTTTGAATCTTCTTTATCATGCTAGGATTAGCAGGAAAAAGCAAAAAATTTCAGAATTGCACCTTGCAATGTGGAGATATTACTGTTTGTGCATTTACAATATTCATTGATTGTTGCCATTGAAAAACGTCCAGAAATGTTTGAAGCTACTGACTGAATGAAAGGAGCTGGCATGTCACTCTCTTTGAATCTTCTTTATCATGCTAGGATTAGCAGGAAAAAGCAAAAAATTTCAGAATTGCACCTTGCAATGTGGAGATATTACTGTTTGTGCATTTACAATATTCATTGATTTTTGCCATTGAAAAACATCCAGAAATGTTTGATGCTACTGACTGAATGAAAGGAGCTGGCATCTCACTCTCTTTGAATCTTCTTTATCATGCTAGGATTAGCAGGAAAAAGCAAAAAATTTCAGAATTGCACCTTGCAATGTGGAGATATTACTGTTTGTGCATTTACAATATTCATTGATTTTTGCCATTGAAAAACATCATGTTATTCATATACCAGAAATGTTTGAAGCTACTGACTGAATGAAAGGAGCTGGCATCTCACTCTCTTTGAATCTTCTTTATCATGCTAGGATTAGCAGGAAAAAGCAAAAAATTTCAGAATTGCACCTTGCAATGTGGAGATATTACTGTTTGTGCATTTACAATATTCATTGATTTTTGCAATTGAAAAACGTCCAGAAATGTTTGAAGCTACTGACTGAATGAAAGGAGCTGGCATCTCACTCTCTTTGAATCTTCTTTATCATGCTAGGATTAGCAGGAAAAAGCAAAAAATTTCAGAATTGCACCTTGCAATGTGGAGATATTACTGTTTGTGCATTTACAATATTCATTGATTTTTGCCATTGAAAAACATCATGTTATTCATATACCAGAAATGTTTGAAGCTACTGACTGAATGAAAGGAGCTGGCATCTCACTCTCTTTGAATCTTCTTTATCATGCTAGGATTAGCAGGAAAAAGCAAAAAATTTCAGAATTGCACCTTGCAATGTGGAGATATTACTGTTTGTGCATTTACAATATTCATTGATTTTTGCCATTGAAAAACGTCCAGAAATGTTTGAAGCTACTGACTGAATGAAAGGAGCTGGCATCTCACTCTCTTTGAATCTTCTTTATCATGCTAGGATTAGCAGGAAAAAGCAAAAAATTTCAGAATTGCACCTTGCAATGTGGAGATATTACTGTTTGTGCATTTACAATATTCATTGATTTTTGCCATTGAAAAACATCAAGAAATGTTTGAAGCTACTGACTGAATGAAAGGAGCTGGCATCTCACTCTCTTTGAATCTTCTTTATCATGCTAGGATTAGCAGGAAAAAGCAAAAAATTTCAGAATTGCACCTTGCAATGTGGAGATATTACTGTTTGTGCATTTACAATATTCATTGATTTTTGCCATTGAAAAACGTCCAGAAATGTTTGAAGCTACTGACTGAATGAAAGGAGCTGGCATCTCACTCTCTTTGAATCTTCTTTATCATGCTAGGATTAGCAGGAAAAAGCAAAAAATTTCAGAATTGCACCTTGCAATGTGGAGATATTACTGTTTGTGCATTTACAATATTCATTGATTTTTGCCATTGAAAAACATCATGTTATTCATATACCAGAAATGTTTGAAGCTACTGACTGAATGAAAGGAGTTGGCATCTCACTCTCTTTGAATCTTCTTTATCATGCTAGGATTAGCAGGAAAAAGCAAAAAATTTCAGAATTGCACCTTGCAATGTGGAGATATTACTGTTTGTGCATTTACAATATTCATTGATTTTTGCCATTGAAAAACATCATGTTATTCATATACCAGAAATGTTTGAAGCTACTGACTGAAGGAAAGGAGCTGGCATCTCACTCTCTTTGAATCTTCTTTATCATGCTAGGATTAGCAGGAAAAAGCAAAAAATTTCAGAATTGCACCTTGCAATGTGGAGATATTATTGTTTGTGCATTTACAATATTCATTGATTTTTGCCATTGAAAAACATGTTTTTCATATACCAGAAATGTTTGAAGCTACTGACTGAATGAAAGGAGCTGGCATCTCACTCTCTTTGAATCTTCTTTATCATGCTAGGATTAGCAGGAAAAAGCAAAAAATTTCAGAATTGCACCTTGCAATGTGGAGATATTACTGTTTGTGCATTTACAATATTCATTGATTGTTGCCATTGAAAAACGTCCAGAAATGTTTGAAGCTACTGACTGAATGAAAGGAGCTGGCATGTCACTCTCTTTGAATCTTCTTTATCATGCTAGGATTAGCAGGAAAAAGCAAAAAATTTCAGAATTGCACCTTGCAATGTGGAGATATTACTGTTTGTGCATTTACAATATTCATTGATTTTTGCCATTGAAAAACATCCAGAAATGTTTGATGCTACTGACTGAATGAAAGGAGCTGGCATCTCACTCTCTTTGAATCTTCTTTATCATGCTAGGATTAGCAGGAAAAAGCAAAAAATTTCAGAATTGCACCTTGCAATGTGGAGATATTACTGTTTGTGCATTTACAATATTCATTGATTTTTGCCATTGAAAAACATCATGTTATTCATATACCAGAAATGTTTGAAGCTACTGACTGAATGAAAGGAGCTGGCATCTCACTCTCTTTGAATCTTCTTTATCATGCTAGGATTAGCAGGAAAAAGCAAAAAATTTCAGAATTGCACCTTGCAATGTGGAGATATTACTGTTTGTGCATTTACAATATTCATTGATTTTTGCAATTGAAAAACGTCCAGAAATGTTTGAAGCTACTGACTGAATGAAAGGAGCTGGCATCTCACTCTCTTTGAATCTTCTTTATCATGCTAGGATTAGCAGGAAAAAGCAAAAAATTTCAGAATTGCACCTTGCAATGTGGAGATATTACTGTTTGTGCATTTACAATATTCATTGATTTTTGCCATTGAAAAACATCATGTTATTCATATACCAGAAATGTTTGAAGCTACTGACTGAATGAAAGGAGCTGGCATCTCACTCTCTTTGAATCTTCTTTATCATGCTAGGATTAGCAGGAAAAAGCAAAAAATTTCAGAATTGCACCTTGCAATGTGGAGATATTACTGTTTGTGCATTTACAATATTCATTGATTTTTGCCATTGAAAAACGTCCAGAAATGTTTGAAGCTACTGACTGAATGAAAGGAGCTGGCATCTCACTCTCTTTGAATCTTCTTTATCATGCTAGGATTAGCAGGAAAAAGCAAAAAATTTCAGAATTGCACCTTGCAATGTGGAGATATTACTGTTTGTGCATTTACAATATTCATTGATTTTTGCCATTGAAAAACATCAAGAAATGTTTGAAGCTACTGACTGAATGAAAGGAGCTGGCATCTCACTCTCTTTGAATCTTCTTTATCATGCTAGGATTAGCAGGAAAAAGCAAAAAATTTCAGAATTGCACCTTGCAATGTGGAGATATTACTGTTTGTGCATTTACAATATTCATTGATTTTTGCCATTGAAAAACATCATGTTATTCATATACCAGAAATGTTTGAAGCTACTGACTGAATGAAAGGAGCTGGCATCTCACTCTCTTTGAATCTTCTTTATCATGCTAGGATTAGCAGGAAAAAGCAAAAAATTTCAGAATTGCACCTTGCAATGTGGAGATATTACTGTTTGTGCATTTACAATATTCATTTATTTTTGCCATTGAAAAACATCCAGAAATGTTTGAAGCTACTGACTGAATGAAAGGAGCTGGCATCTCACTCTCTTTGAATCTTCTTTATCATGCTAGGATTAGCAGGAAAAAGCAAAAAATTTCAGAATTGCACCTTGCAATGTGGAGATATTACTGTTTGTGCATTTACAATATTCATTGATTTTTGCCATTGAAAAACGTCCAGAAATGTTTGAAGCTACTGACTGAATGAAAGGAGCTGGCATCTCACTCTCTTTGAATCTTCTTTATCATGCTAGGATTAGCAGGAAAAAGCAAAAAATTTCAGAATTGCACCTTGCAATGTGGAGATATTACTGTTTGTGCATTTACAATATTCATTGATTTTTGCCATTGAAAAACATCATGTTATTCATATACCAGAAATGTTTGAAGCTACTGACTGAATGAAAGGAGCTGGCATCTCACTCTCTTTGAATCTTCTTTATCATGCTAGGATTAGCAGGAAAAAGCAAAAAATTTCAGAATTGCACCTTGCAATGTGGAGATATTACTGTTTGTGCATTTACAATATTCATTGATTTTTGCCATTGAAAAACGTCCAGAAATGTTTGAAGCTACTGACTGAATGAAAGGAGCTGGCATCTCACTCTCTTTGAATCTTCTTTATCATGCTAGGATTAGCAGGAAAAAGCAAAAAATTTCAGAATTGCACCTTGCAATGTGGAGATATTACTGTTTGTGCATTTACAATATTCATTGATTTTTGCCATTGAAAAACATCATGTTATTCATATACCAGAAATGTTTGAAGCTACTGACTGAATGAAAGGAGCTGGCATCTCACTCTCTTTGAATCTTCTTTATCATGCTAGGATTAGCAGGAAAAAGCAAAAAATTTCAGAATTGCACCTTGCAATGTGGAGATATTACTGTTTGTGCATTTACAATATTCATTGATTTTTGCCATTGAAAAACATCATGTTATTCATATACCAGAAATGTTTGAAGCTACTGACTGAATGAAAGGAGCTGGCATCTCACTCTCTTTGAATCTTCTTTATCATGCTAGGATTAGCAGGAAAAAGCAAAAAATTTCAGAATTGCACCTTGCAATGTGGAGATATTATTGTTTGTGCATTTACAATATTCATTGATTTTTGCCATTGAAAAACATGTTTTTCATATACCAGAAATGTTTGAAGCTACTGACTGAATGAAAGGAGCTGGCATCTCACTCTCTTTGAATCTTCTTTATCATGCTAGGATTAGCAGGAAAAAGCAAAAAATTTCAGAATTGCACCTTGCAATGTGGAGATATTACTGTTTGTGCATTTACAATATTCATTGATGTTTGCCATTGAAAAACATCATGTTATTCATATACCAGAAATGTTTGAAGCTACTGACTGAATGAAAGGAGCTGGCATCTCACTCTCTTTGAATCTTCTTTATCATGCTAGGATTAGCAGGAAAAAGCAAAAAATTTCAGAATTGCACCTTGCAATGTGGAGATATTACTGTTTGTGCATTTACAATATTCATTGATTTTTGCCATTGAAAAACGTCCAGAAATGTTTGAAGCTACTGACTGAATGAAAGGAGCTGGCATCTCACTATCTTTGAATCTTCTTTATCATGCTAGGATTAGCAGGAAAAAGCAAAAAATTTCAGAATTGCACCTTGCAATGTGGAGATATTACTGTTTGTGCATTTACAATATTCATTGATTTTTGCCATTGAAAAACATCATGTTATTCATATACCAGAAATGTTTGAAGCTACTGACTGAATGAAAGGAGCTGGCATCTCACTCTCTTTGAATCTTCTTTATCATGCTAGGATTAGCAGGAAAAAGCAAAAAATTTCAGAATTGCACTTTGCAATGTGGAGATATTACTGTTTGTGCATTTACAATATTCATTGATTTTTGCCATTGAAAAACGTCCAGAAATGTTTGAAGCTACTGACTGAATGAAAGGAGCTGGCATCTCACTCTCTTTGAATCTTCTTTATCATGCTAGGATTAGCAGGAAAAAGCAAAAAATTTCAGAATTGCACCTTGCAATGTGGAGATATTACTGTTTGTGCATTTACAATATTCATTGATTTTTGCCATTGAAAAACATCCAGAAATGTTTGAAGCTACTGACTGAATGAAAGGAGCTGGCATCTCACTCTCTTTGAATCTTCTTTATCATGCTAGGATTAGCAGGAAAAAGCAAAAAATTTCAGAATTGCACCTTGCAATGTGGAGATATTACTGTTTGTGCATTTACAATATTCATTGATTTTTGCCATTGAAAAACATCATGTTATTCATATACCAGAAATGTTTGAAGCTACTGACTGAATGAAAGGAGCTGGCATCTCACTCTCTTTGAATCTTCTTTATCATGCTAGGATTAGCAGGAAAAAGCAAAAAATTTCAGAATTGCACCTTGCAATGTGGAGATATTACTGTTTGTGCATTTACAATATTCATTGATTTTTGCCATTGAAAAACGTCCAGAAATGTTTGAAGCTACTGACTGAATGAAAGGAGCTGGCATCTCACTCTCTGAATCTTCTTTATCATGCTAGGATTAGCAGGAAAAAGCAAAAAATTTCAGAATTGCACCTTGCAATGTGGAGATATTACTGTTTGTGCATTTACAATATTCATTGATTTTTGCCATTGAAAAACGTCCAGAAATGTTTGAAGCTACTGACTGAATGAAAGGAGCTGGCATCTCACTCTCTTTGAATCTTCTTTATCATGCTAGGATTAGCAGGAAAAAGCAAAAAATTTCAGAATTGCACCTTGCAATGTGGAGATATTACTGTTTGTGCATTTACAATATTCATTGATTTTTGCCATTGAAAAACATCATGTTATTCATATACCAGAAATGTTTGAAGCTACTGACTGAATGGAAGGAGCTGGCATCTCACTCTCTTTGAATCTTCTTTATCATGCTAGGATTAGCAGGAAAAAGGAAAAATTTCAGAATTGCACCTTGCAATGTGGAGATATTACTGTTTGTGCATTTACAATATTCATTGATTTTTGCCATTGAAAAACATCATGTTATTCATATACCAGAAATGTTTGAAGCTACTGACTGAATGAAAGGAGCTGGCATCTCACTCTCTTTGAATCTTCTTTATCATGCTAGGATTAGCAGGAAAAAGCAAAAACTTTCAGAATTGCACCTTGCAATGTGGAGATACTATTGTTTGTGCATTTACAATATTCATTGATTTTTGCCATTGAAAAACATGTTTTTCATATACCAGAAATGTTTGAAGCTACTGACTGAATGAAAGGAGCTGGCATCTCACTCTCTTTGAATCTTCTTTATCATGCTAGGATTAGCAGGAAAAAGCAAAAAATTTCAGAATTGCACCTTGCAATGTGGAGATATTACTGTTTGTGCATTTACAATATTCATTGATTTTTGCCATTGAAAAACGTCCAGAAATGTTTGAAGCTACTGACTGAATGAAAGGAGCTGGCATCTCACTCTCTTTTAATCTTCTTTATCATGCTAGGATTAGCAGGAAAAAGCAAAAAATTTCAGAATTGCACCTTGCAATGTGGAGATATTACTGTTTGTGCATTTACAATATTCATTGATTTTTGCCATTGAAAAACATCATGTTATTCATATACCAGAAATGTTTGAAGCTACTGACTGAATGAAAGGAGCTGGCATCTCACTCTCTTTGAATCTTCTTTATCATGCTAGGATTAGCAGGAAAAAGCAACAAATTTCAGAATTGCACCTTGCAATGTGGAGATATTACTGTTTGTGCATTTACAATATTCATTGATTTTTGCCATTGAAAAACGTCCAGAAATGTTTGAAGCTACTGACTGAATGAAAGGAGCTGGCATCTCACTCTCTTTGAATCTTCTTTATCATGCTAGGATTAGCAGGAAAAAGCAAAAAATTTCAGAATTGCACCTTGCAATGTGGAGATATTACTGTTTGTGCATTTACAATATTCATTGATTTTTGCCATTGAAAAACATCATGTTATTCATATACCAGAAATGTTTGAAGCTACTGACTGAATGAAAGGAGCTGGCATCTCACTCTCTTTGAATCTTCTTTATCATGCTAGGATTAGCAGGAAAAAGCAAAAAATTTCAGAATTGCACCTTGCAATGTGGAGATATTATTGTTTGTGCATTTACAATATTCATTGATTTTTGCCATTGAAAAACATGTTTTTCATATACCAGAAATGTTTGAAGCTACTGACTGAATGAAAGGAGCTGGCATCTCACTCTCTTTGAATCTTCTTTATCATGCTAGGATTAGCAGGAAAAAGCAAAAAATTTCAGAATTGCACCTTGCAATGTGGAGATATTACTGTTTGTGCATTTACAATATTCATTGATTTTTGCCATTGAAAAACGTCCAGAAATGTTTGAAGCTACTGACTGAATGAAAGGAGCTGGCATCTCACTCTCTTTGAATCTTCTTTATCATGCTAGGATTAGCAGGAAAAAGCAAAAAATTTCAGAATTGCACCTTGCAATGTGGAGATATTACTGTTTGTGCATTTACAATATTCATTGATTTTTGCCATTGAAAAACATCCAGAAATGTTTGAAGCTACTGACTGAATGAAAGGAGCTGGCATATCACTCTCTTTGAATCTTCTTTATCATGCTAGGATTAGCAGGAAAAAGCAAAAAATTTCAGAATTGCACCTTGCAATGTGGAGATATTATTGTTTGCGCATTTACAATATTCATTGATTTTTGCCATTGAAAAACATGTTTTTCATATACCAGAAATGTTTGAAGCTACTGACTGAATGAAAGGAGCTGGCATCTCACTCTCTTTGAATCTTCTTTATCATGCTAGGATTAGCAGGAAAAAGCAAAAAATTTCAGAATTGCACCTTGCAATGTGGAGATATTACTGTTTGTGCATTTACAATATTCATTGATTTTTGCCATTGAAAAACATCATGTTATTCATATACCAGAAATGTTTGAAGCTACTGACTGAATGAAAGGAGCTGGCATCTCACTCTCTTTGAATCTTCTTTATCATGCTAGGATTAGCAGGAAAAAGCAAAAAATTTCAGAATTGCACCTTGCAATGTGGAGATATTACTGTTTGTGCATTTACAATATTCATTGATTTTTGCCATTGAAAAACGTCCAGAAATGTTTGAAGCTACTGAATGAATGAAAGGAGCTGGCATCTCACTCTCTTTGAATCTTCTTTATCATGCTAGGATTAGCAGGAAAAAGCAAAAAATTTCAGAATTGCACCTTGCAATGTGGAGATATTACTGTTTGTGCATTTACAATATTCATTGATTTTTGCCATTGAAAAACATCATGTTATTCATATACCAGAAATGTTTGAAGCTACTGACTGAATGAAAGGAGCTGGCATCTCACTCTCTTTGAATCTTCTTTATCATGCTAGGATTAGCAGGAAAAAGCAAAAAATTTCAGAATTGCACCTTGCAATGTGGAGATATTACTGTTTGTGCATTTACAATATTCATTGATTTTTGCCATTGAAAAACATCATGTTATTCATATACCAGAAATGTTTGAAGCTACTGACTGAATGAAAGGAGCTGGCATCTCACTCTCTTTGAATCTTCTTTATCATGCTAGGATTAGCAGGAAAAAGCAAAAAATTTCAGAATTGCACCTTGCAATGTGGAGATATTATTGTTTGTGCATTTACAATATTCATTGATTTTTGCCATTGAAAAACATGTTTTTCATATACCAGAAATGTTTGAAGCTACTGACTGAATGAAAGGAGCTGGCATCTCACTCTCTTTGAATCTTCTTTATCATGCTAGGATTAGCAGGAAAAAGCAAAAAATTTCAGAATTGCACCTTGCAATGTGGAGATATTACTGTTTGTGCATTTACAATATTCATTGATGTTTGCCATTGAAAAACATCATGTTATTCATATACCAGAAATGTTTGAAGCTACTGACTGAATGAAAGGAGCTGGCATCTCACTCTCTTTGAATCTTCTTTATCATGCTAGGATTAGCAGGAAAAAGCAAAAAATTTCAGAATTGCACCTTGCAATGTGGAGATATTACTGTTTGTGCCTTTACAATATTCATTGATTTTTGCCATTGAAAAACGTCCAGAAATGTTTGAAGCTACTGACTGAATGAAAGGAGCTGGCATCTCACTCTCTTTGAATCTTCTTTATCATGCTAGGATTAGCAGGAAAAAGCAAAAAATTTCAGAATTGCACCTTGCAATGTGTAGATATTACTGTTTGTGCATTTACAATATTCATTGATTTTTGCCATTGAAAAACATCATGTTATTCATATACCAGAAATGTTTGAAGCTACTGACTGAATGAAAGGAGCTGGCATCTCACTCTCTTTGAATCTTCTTTATCATGCTAGGATTAGCAGGAAAAAGCAAAAAATTTCAGAATTGCACCTTGCAATGTGGAGATATTACTGTTTGTGCATTTACAATATTCATTGATTTTTGCCATTGAAAAACGTCCAGAAATGTTTGAAGCTACTGACTGAATGAAAGGAGCTGGCATCTCACTCTCTTTGAATCTTCTTTATCATGCTAGGATTAGCAGGAAAAAGCAAAAAATTTCAGAATTGCACCTTGCAATGTGGAGATATTACTGTTTGTGCATTTACAATATTCATTGATTTTTGCCATTGAAAAACATCCAGAAATGTTTGAAGCTACTGACTGAATGAAAGGAGCTGGCATCTCACTCTCTTTGAATCTTCTTTATCATGCTAGGATTAGCAGGAAAAAGCAAAAAATTTCAGAATTGCACCTTGCAATGTGGAGATATTACTGTTTGTGCATTTACAATATTCATTGATTTTTGCCATTGAAAAACATAATGTTATTCATATACCAGAAATGTTTGAAGCTACTGACTGAATGAAAGGAGCTGGCATCTCACTCTCTTTGAATCTTCTTTATCATGCTAGGATTAGCAGGAAAAAGCAAAAAATTTCAGAATTGCACCTTGCAATGTGGAGATATTACTGTTTGTGCATTTACAATATTCATTGATTTTTGCCATTGAAAAACGTCCAGAAATGTTTGAAGCTACTGACTGAATGAAAGGAGCTGGCATCTCACTCTCTGAATCTTCTTTATCATGCTAGGATTAGCAGGAAAAAGCAAAAAATTTCAGAATTGCACCTTGCAATGTGGAGATATTACTGTTTGTGCATTTACAATATTCATTGATTTTTGCCATTGAAAAACGTCCAGAAATGTTTGAAGCTACTGACTGAATGAAAGGAGCTGGCATCTCACTCTCTTTGAATCTTCTTTATCATGCTAGGATTAGCAGGAAAAAGCAAAAAATTTCAGAATTGCACCTTGCAATGTGGAGATATTACTGTTTGTGCATTTACAATATTCATTGATTTTTGCCATTGAAAAACATCATGTTATTCATATACCAGAAATGTTTGAAGCTACTGACTGAATGAAAGGAGCTGGCATCTCACTCTCTTTGAATCTTCTTTATCATGCTAGGATTAGCAGGAAAAAGCAAAAAATTTCAGAATTGCACCTTGCAATGTGGAGATATTACTGTTTGTGCATTTACAATATTCATTGATTTTTGCCATTGAAAAACATCATGTTATTCATATACCAGAAATGTTTGAAGCTACTGACTGAATGAAAGGAGCTGGCATCTCACTCTCTTTGAATCTTCTTTATCATGCTAGGATTAGCAGGAAAAAGCAAAAAATTTCAGAATTGCACCTTGCAATGTGGAGATATTATTGTTTGTGCATTTACAATATTCATTGATTTTTGCCATTGAAAAACATGTTTTTCATATACCAGAAATGTTTGAAGCTACTGACTGAATGAAAGGAGCTGGCATCTCACTCTCTTTGAATCTTCTTTATCATGCTAGGATTAGCAGGAAAAAGCAAAAAATTTCAGAATTGCACCTTGCAATGTGGAGATATTACTGTTTGTGCATTTACAATATTCATTGATTTTTGCATTGAAAAACGTCCAGAAATGTTTGAAGCTACTGACTGAATGAAAGGAGCTGGCATCTCACTCTCTTTGAATCTTCTTTATCATGCTAGGATTAGCAGGAAAAAGCAAAAAATTTCAGAATTGCACCTTGCAATGTGGAGATATTACTGTTTGTGCATTTACAATATTCATTGATTTTTGCCACTGAAAAACATCCAGAAATGTTTGAAGCTACTGACTGAATGAAAGGAGCTGGCATCTCACTCTCTTTGAATCTTCTTTATCATGCTAGGATTAGCAGGAAAAAGCAAAAAATTTCAGAATTGCACCTTGCAATGTGGAGATATTACTGTTTGTGCATTTACAATATTCATTGATTTTTGCCATTGAAAAACATCATGTTATTCATATACCAGAAATGTTTGAAGCTACTGACTGAATGAAAGGAGCTGGCATCTCACTCTCTTTGAATCTTCTTTATCATGCTAGGATTAGCAGGAAAAAGCAAAAAATTTCAGAATTGCACCTTGCAATGTGGAGATATTACTGTTTGTGCATTTACAATATTCATTGATTTTTGCCATTGAAAAACGTCCAGAAATGTTTGAAGCTACTGACTGAATGAAAGGAGCTGGCATCTCACTCTCTGAATCTTCTTTATCATGCTAGGATTAGCAGGAAAAAGCAAAAAATTTCAGAATTGCACCTTGCAATGTGGAGATATTACTGTTTGTGCATTTACAATATTCATTGATTTTTGCCATTGAAAAACGTCCAGAAATGTTTGAAGCTACTGACTGAATGAAAGGAGCTGGCATCTCACTCTCTTTGAATCTACTTTATCATGCTAGGATTAGCAGGAAAAAGCAAAAAATTTCAGAATTGCACCTTGCAATGTGGAGATATTACTGTTTGTGCATTTACAATATTCATTGATTTTTGCCATTGAAAAACATCATGTTATTCATATACCAGAAATGTTTGAAGCTACTGACTGAATGAAAGGAACTGGCATCTCACTCTCTTTGAATCTTCTTTATCATGCTAGGATTAGCAGGAAAAAGCAAAAAATTTCAGAATTGCACCTTGCAATGTGGAGATATTACTGTTTGTGCATTTACAATATTCATTGATTTTTGCCATTGAAAAACATCATGTTATTCATATACCAGAAATGTTTGAAGCTACTGACTGAATGAAAGGAGCTGGCATCTCACTCTCTTTGAATCTTCTTTATCATGCTAGGATTAGCAGGAAAAAGCAAAAAATTTCAGAATTGCACCTTGCAATGTGGAGATATTATTGTTTGTGCATTTACAATATTCATTGATTTTTGCCATTGAAAAACATGTTTTTCATATACCAGAAATGTTTGAAGCTACTGACTGAATGAAAGGAGCTGGCATCTCACTCTCTTTGAATCTTCTTTATCATGCTAGGATTAGCAGGAAAAAGCAAAAAATTTCAGAATTGCACCTTGCAATGTGGAGATATTACTGTTTGTGCATTTACAATATTCATTGATTTTTGCCATTGAAAAACGTCCAGAAATGTTTGAAGCTACTGACTGAATGAAAGGAGCTGGCATCTCACTCTCTTTGAATCTTCTTTATCATGCTAGGATTAGCAGGAAAAAGCAAAAAATTTCAGAATTGCACCTTGCAATGTGGAGATATTACTGTTTGTGCATTTACAATATTCATTGATTTTTGCCATTGAAAAACATCCAGAAATGTTTGAAGCTACTGACTGAATGAAAGGAGCTGGCATCTCACTCTCTTTGAATCTTCTTTATCATGCTAGGATTAGCAGGAAAAAGCAAAAAATTTCAGAATTGCACCTTGCAATGTGGAGATATTACTGTTTGTGCATTTACAATATTCATTGATTTTTGCCATTGAAAAACATCATGTTATTCATATACCAGAAATGTTTGAAGCTACTGACTGAATGAAAGGAGCTGGCATCTCACTCTCTTTGAATCTTCTTTATCATGCTAGGATTAGCAGGAAAAAGCAAAAAATTTCAGAATTGCACCTTGCAATGTGGAGATATTACTGTTTGTGCATTTGCAATATTCATTGATTTTTGCCATTGAAAAACGTCCAGAAATGTTTGAAGCTACTGACTGAATGAAAGGATCTGGCATCTCACTCTCTTTGAATCTTCTTTATCATGCTAGGATTAGCAGGAAAAAGCAAAAAATTTCAGAATTGCACCTTGCAATGTGGAGATATTACTGTTTGTGCATTTACAATATTCATTGATTTTTGCCATTGAAAAACATCATGTTATTCATATACCAGAAATGTTTGAAGCTACTGACTGAATGAAAGGAGCTGGCATCTCACTCTCTTTGAATCTTCTTTATCATGCTAGGATTAGCAGGAAAAAGCAAAAAATTTCAGAATTGCACCTTGCAATGTGGAGATATTATTGTTTGTGCATTTACAATATTCATTGATTTTTGCTTTGAAAAACATGTTTTTCATATACCAGAAATGTTTGAAGCTACTGACTGAATGAAAGGAGCTGGCATCTCACTCTCTTTGAATCTTCTTTATCATGCTAGGATTAGCAGGAAAAAGCAAAAAATTTCAGAATTGCACCTTGCAATGTGGAGATATTATTGTTTGTGCATTTACAATATTCATTGATTTTTGCCATTGAAAAACATGTTTTTCATATACCAGAAATGTTTGAAGCTACTGACTGAATGAAAGGAGCTGGCATCTCACTCTCTTTGAATCTTCTTTATCATGCTAGGATTAGCAGGAAAAAGCAAAAAATTTCAGAATTGCACCTTGCAATGTGGAGATATTACTGTTTGTGCATTTACAATATTCATTGATTTTTGCCATTGAAAAACGTCCAGAAATGTTTGAAGCTACTGACTGAATGAAAGGATCTGGCATCTCACTCTCTTTGAATCTTCTTTATCATGCTAGGATTAGCAGGAAAAAGCAAAAAATTTCAGAATTGCACCTTGCAATGTGGAGATATTACTGTTTGTGCATTTACAATATTCATTGATTTTTGCCATTGAAAAACATCCAGAAATGTTTGAAGCTACTGACTGAATGAAAGGAGCTGGCATCTCACTCTCTTTGAATCTTCTTTATCATGCTAGGATTAGCAGGAAAAAGCAAAAAATTTCAGAATTGCACCTTGCAATGTGGAGATATTACTGTTTGTGCATTTACAATATTCATTGATTTTTGCCATTGAAAAACATCATGTTATTCATATACCAGAAATGTTTGAAGCTACTGACTGAATGAAAGGAGCTGGCATCTCACTCTCTTTGAATCTTCTTTATCATGCTAGGATTAGCAGGAAAAAGCAAAAAATTTCAGAATTGCACCTTGCAATGTGGAGATATTATTGTTTGTGCATTTACAATATTCATTGATTTTTGCCATTGAAAAACATGTTTTTCATATACCAGAAATGTTTGAAGCTACTGACTGAATGAAAGGAGCTGGCATCTCACTCTCTTTGAATCTTCTTTATCATGCTAGGATTAGCAGGAAAAAGCAAAAAATTTCAGAATTGCACCTTGCAATGTGGAGATATTACTGTTTGTGCATTTACAATATTCATTGATTTTTGCCATTGAAAAACGTCCAGAAATGTTTGAAGCTACTGACTGAATGAAAGGATCTGGCATCTCACTCTCTTTGAATCTTCTTTATCATGCTAGGATTAGCAGGAAAAAGCAAAAAATTTCAGAATTGCACCTTGCAATGTGGAGATATTACTGTTTGTGCATTTACAATATTCATTGATTTTTGCCATTGAAAAACATCCAGAAATGTTTGAAGCTACTGACTGAATGAAAGGAGCTGGCATCTCACTCTCTTTGAATCTTCTTTATCATGCTAGGATTAGCAGGAAAAAGCAAAAAATTTCAGAATTGCACCTTGCAATGTGGAGATATTATTGTTTGTGCATTTACAATATTCATTGATTTTTGCCATTGAAAAACATGTTTTTCATATACCAGAAATGTTTGAAGCTACTGACTGAATGAAAGGAGCTGGCATCTCACTCTCTTTGAATCTTCTTTATCATGCTAGGATTAGCAGGAAAAAGCAAAAAATTTCAGAATTGCACCTTGCAATGTGGAGATATTACTGTTTGTGCATTTACAATATTCATTGATTTTTGCCATTGAAAAACGTCCAGAAATGTTTGAAGCTACTGACTGAATGAAAGGATCTGGCATCTCACTCTCTTTGAATCTTCTTTATCATGCTAGGATTAGCAGGAAAAAGCAAAAAATTTCAGAATTGCACCTTGCAATGTGGAGATATTACTGTTTGTGCATTTATAATATTCATTGATTTTTGCCATTGAAAAACATCCAGAAATGTTTGAAGCTACTGACTGAATGAAAGGAGCTGGCATCTCACTCTCTTTGAATCTTCTTTATCATGCTAGGATTAGCAGGAAAAAGCCAAAAATTTCAGAATTGCACCTTGCAATGTGGAGATATTATTGTTTGTGCATTTACAATATTCATTGATTTTTGCCATTGAAAAACATGTTTTTCATATACCAGAAATGTTTGAAGCTACTGACTGAATGAAAGGAGCTGGCATCTCACTCTCTTTGAATCTTCTTTATCATGCTAGGATTAGCAGGAAAAAGCAAAAAATTTCAGAATTGCAACTTGCAATGTGGAGATATTACTGTTTGTGCATTTACAATATTCATTGATTTTTGCCATTGAAAAACGTCCAGAAATGTTTGAAGCTACTGACTGAATGAAAGGAGCTGGCATCTCACTCTGAATCTTCTTTATCATGCTAGGATTAGCAGGAAAAAGCAAAAAATTTCAGAATTGCACCTTGCAATGTGGAGATATTACTGTTTGTGCATTTACAATATTCATTGATTTTTGCCATTGAAAAACATCCAGAAATGTTTGAAGCTACTGACTGAATGAAAGGAGCTGGCATCTCACTCTCTTTGAATCTTTTTTATCATGCTAGGATTAGCAGGAAAAAGCAAAAAATTTCAGAATTGCACCTTGAAATGTGGAGATATTACTGTTTGTGCATTTACAATATTCATTGATTTTTGCCATTGAAAAACGTCCAGAAATGTTTAAAGCTACTGACTGAATGAAAGGATCTGGCATCTCACTCTCTTTGAATCTTCTTTATCATGCTAGGATTAGCAGGAAAAAGCAAAAAATTTCAGAATTGCACCTTGCAATGTGGAGATATTACTGTTTGTGCATTTACAATATTCATTGATTTTTGCCATTGAAAAACATCCAGAAATGTTTGAAGCTACTGACTGAATGAAAGGAGCTGGCATCTCACTCTCTTTGAATCTTCTTTATCATGCTAGGATTAGCAGGAAAAAGCAAAAAATTTCAGAATTGCACCTTGCAATGTGGAGATATTATTGTTTGTGCATTTACAATATTCATTGATTTTTGCCATTGAAAAACATGTTTTTCATATACCAGAAATGTTTGAAGCTACTGACTGAATGAAAGGAGCTGGCATCTCACTCTCTTTGAATCTTCTTTATCATGCTAGGATTAGCAGGAAAAAGCAAGAAATTTCAGAATTGCACCTTGCAATGTGGAGATATTACTGTTTGTGCATTTACAATATTCATTGATTTTTGCCATTGAAAAACGTCCAGAAATGTTTGAAGCTACTGACTGAATCAAAGGATCTGGCATCTCACTCTCTTTGAATCTTCTTTATCATGCTAGGATTAGCAGGAAAAAGCAAAAAATTTCAGAATTGCACCTTGCAATGTGGAGATATTACTGTTTGTGCATTTACAATATTCATTGATTTTTGCCATTGAAAAACATCCAGAAATGTTTGAAGCTACTGACTGAATGAAAGGAGCTGGCATCTCACTCTCTTTGAATCTTCTTTATCATGCTAGGATTAGCAGGAAAAAGCAAAAAATTTCAGAATTGCACCTTGCAATGTGGAGATATTATTGTTTGTGCATTTACAATATTCATTGATTTTTGCCATTGAAAAACATGTTTTTCATATACCAGAAATGTTTGAAGCTACTGACTGAATGAAAGGAGCTGGCATCTCACTCTCTTTGAATCTTCTTTATCATGCTAGGATTAGCAGGAAAAAGCAAAAAATTTCAGAATTGCAACTTGCAATGTGGAGATATTACTGTTTGTGCATTTACAATATTCATTGATTTTTGCCATTGAAAAACGTCCAGAAATGTTTGAAGCTACTGACTGAATGAAAGGAGCTGGCATCTCACTCTCTTTGAATCTTCTTTATCATGCTAGGATTAGCAGGAAAAAGCAAAAAATTTCAGAATTGCACCTTGCAATGTGGAGATATTACTGTTTGTGCATTTACAATATTCATTGATTTTTGCCATTGAAAAACATCCAGAAATGTTTGAAGCTACTGACTGAATGAAAGGAGCTGGCATCTCACTCTCTTTGAATCTTTTTTATCATGCTAGGATTAGCAGGAAAAAGCAAAAAATTTCAGAATTGCACCTTGAAATGTGGAGATATTACTGTTTGTGCATTTACAATATTCATTGATTTTTGCCATTGAAAAACATCATGTTATTCATATACCAGAAATGTTTGAAGCTACTGACTGAATGAAAGGAGCTGGCATCTCACTCTCTTTGAATCTTCTTTATCATGCTAGGATTAGCAGGAAAAAGCAAAAAATTTCAGAATTGCACCTTGCAATGTGGAGATATTACTGTTTGTGCATTTACAATATTCATTGATTTTTGCCATTGAAAAACGTCCAGAAATGTTTGAAGCTACTGACTGAATGAAAGGAGCTGGCATCTCACTCTCTTTGAATCTTCTTTATCATGCTAGGATTAGCAGGAAAAAACAAAAAATTTCAGAATTGCACCTTGCACTGTGGAGATATTACTGTTTGTGCATTTACAATATTCATTGATTTTTGCCATTGAAAAACATCATGTTATTCATATACCAGAAATGTTTGAAGCTACTGACTGAATGAAAGGAGCTGGCATCTCACTCTCTTTGAATCTTCTTTATTATGCTAGGATTAGCAGGAAAAAGCAAAAAATTTCAGAATTGCACCTTGCAATGTGCAGATATTACTGTTTGTGCATTTACAATATTCATTGATTTTTGCCATTGAAAAACATCCAGAAATGTTTGAAGCTACTGACTGAATGAAAGGAGCTGGCATCTCACTCTCTTTGAATCTTCTTTATCATGCTAGGATTAGCAGGGAAAAGCAAAAAATTTCAGAATTGCACCTTGCAATGTGTAGATATTACTGTTTGTGCATTTACAATATTCATTGATTTTTGCCATTGAAAAACATCGTTATTCATATACCAGAAATGTTTGAAGCTACTGACTGAATGAAAGGAGCTGGCATCTCACTCTCTTTGAATCTTCTTTATCATGCTAGGATTAGCAGGAAAAAGCAAAAAATTTCAGAATTGCACCTTGCAATGTGGAGATATTACTGTTTGTGCATTTACAATATTCATTGATTTTTGCCATTGAAAAACATCATGTTATTCATATACCAGAAATGTTTGAAGCTACTGACTGAATGAAAGGAGCTGGCATCTCACTCTCTTTGAATCTTCTTTATCATGCTAGGATTAGCAGGAAAAAGCAAAAAATTTCAGAATTGCACCTTGCAATGTGGAGATATTACTGTTTGTGCATTTACAATATTCATTGATTTTTGCCATTGAAAAACGTCCAGAAATGTTTGAAGCTACTGACTGAATGAAAGGAGCTGGCATCTCACTCTCTTTGAATCTTCTTTATCATGCTAGGATTAGCAGGAAAAAGCAAAAAATTTCAGAATTGCACCTTGCAAGGTGGAGATATTACTGTTTGTGCATTTACAATATTCATTGATTTTTGCCATTGAAAAACATCATGTTATTCATATACCAGAAATGTTTGAAGCTACTGACTGAATGAAAGGAGCTGGCATCTCACTCTCTTTGAATCTTCTTTATCATGCTAGGATTAGCAGGAAAAAGCAAAAAATTTCAGAATTGCACCTTGCAATGTGGAGATATTACTGTTTGTGCATTTACAATATTCATTGATTTTTGCCATTGAAAAACATCATGTTATTCATATACCAGAAATGTTTGAAGCTACTGACTGAATGAAAGGAGCTGGCATCTCACTCTCTTTGAATCTTCTTTATCATGCTAGGATTAGCAGGAAAAAGCAAAAAATTTCAGAATTTCACCTTGCAATGTGGAGATATTATTGTTTGTGCATTTACAATATTCATTGATTTTTGCCATTGAAAAACATGTTTTTCATATACCAGAAATGTTTGAAGCTACTGACTGAATGAAAGGAGCTGGCATCTCACTCTCTTTGAATCTTCTTTATCATGCTAGGATTAGCAGGAAAAAGCAAAAAATTTCAGAATTGCACCTTGCAATGTGGAGATATTACTGTTTGTGCATTTACAATATTCATTGATGTTTGCCATTGAAAAACATCATGTTATTCATATACCAGAAATGTTTGAAGCTACTGACTGAATGAAAGGAGCTGGCATCTCACTCTCTTTGAATCTTCTTTATCATGCTAGGATTAGCAGGAAAAAGCAAAAAATTTCAGAATTGCACCTTGCAATGTGGAGATATTACTGTTTGTGCATTTACAATATTCATTGATTTTTGCCATTGAAAAACATCCAGAAATGTTTGAAGCTACTGACTGAATGAAAGGAGCTGGCATCTCACTCTCTTTGAATCTTCTTTATCATGCTAGGATTAGCAGGAAAAAGCAAAAAATTTCAGAATTGCACCTTGCAATGTGGAGATATTACTGTTTGTGCATTTACAATATTCATTGATTTTTGCCATTGAAAAACATCATGTTATTCATATACCAGAAATGTTTGAAGCTACTGACTGAATGAAAGGAGCTGGCATCTCACTCTCTTTGAATCTTCTTTATCATGCTAGGATTAGCAGGAAAAAGCAAAAAATTTCAGAATTGCACCTTGCAATGTGGAGATATTACTGTTTGTGCATTTACAATATTCATTGATTTTTGCCATTGAAAAACGTCCAGAAATGTTTGAAGCTACTGACTGAATGAAAGGAGCTGGCATCTCACTCTCTTTGAATCTTCTTTATCATGCTAGGATTAGCAGGAAAAAGCAAAAAATTTCAGAATTGCACCTTGCAATGTAGAGATATTACTGTTTGTGCATTTACAATATTCATTGATTTTTGCCATTGAAAAACGTCCAGAAATGTTTGAAGCTACTGACTGAATGAAAGGAGCTGGCATCTCACTCTCTTTGAATCTTCTTTATCATGCTAGGATTAGCAGGAAAAAGCAAAAAATTTCAGAATTGCACCTTGCAATGTGGAGATATTACTGTTTGTGCATTTACAATATTCATTGATTTTTGCCATTGAAAAACGTCCAGAAATGTTTGAAGCTACTGACTGAATGAAAGGAGCTGGCATCTCACTCTCTTTGAATCTTCTTTATCATGCTAGGATTAGCAGGAAAAAGCAAAAAATTTCAGAATTGCACCTTGCAATGTGGAGATATTACTGTTTGTGCATTTACTATATTCATTGATTTTTGCCATTGAAAAACATCATGTTATTCATATACCAGAAATGTTTGAAGCTACTGACTGAATGAAAGGAGCTGGCATCTCACTCTCTTTGAATCTTCTTTATCATGCTAGGATTAGCAGGAAAAAGCAAAAAATTTCAGAATTGCACCTTGCAATGTGGAGATATTACTGTTTGTGCATTTACAATATTCATTGATTTTTGCCATTGAAAAACATCATGTTATTCATATACCAGAAATGTTTGAAGCTACTGACTGAATGAAAGAAGCTGGCATCTCACTCTCTTTGAATCTTCTTTATCATGCTAGGATTAGCAGGAAAAAGCAAAAAATTTCAGAATTGCACCTTGCAATGTGGAGATATTATTGTTTGTGCATTTACAATATTCATTGATTTTTGCCATTGAAAAACATGTTTTTCATATACCAGAAATGTTTGAAGCTACTGACTGAATGAAAGGAGCTGGCATCTCACTCTCTTTGAATCTTCTTTATCATGCTAGGATTAGCAGGAAAAAGCAAAAAATTTCAGAATTGCACCTTGCAATGTGGAGATATTACTGTTTGTGCATTTACAATATTCATTGATTTTTGCCATTGAAAAACATGTTTTTCATATACCAGAAATGTTTGAAGCTACTGACTGAATGAAAGGAGCTGGCATCTCACTCTCTTTGAATCTTCTTTATCATGCTAGGATTAGCAGGAAAAAGCAAAAAATTTCAGAATTGCACCTTGCAATGTGGAGATATTACTGTTTGTGCATTTACAATATTCATTGATGTTTGCCATTGAAAAACATCATGTTATTCATATACCAGAAATGTTTGAAGCTACTGACTGAATGAAAGGAGCTGGCATCTCACTCTCTTTGAATCTTCTTTATCATGCTAGGATTAGCAGGAAAAAGCAAAAAATTTCAGAATTGCACCTTGCAATGTGGAGATATTACTGTTTGTGCATTTACAATATTCATTGATTTTTGCCATTGAAAAACATCCAGAAATGTTTGAAGCTACTGACTGAATGAAAGGAGCTGGCATCTCACTCTCTTTGAATCTTCTTTATCATGCTAGGATTAGCAGGAAAAAGCAAAAAATTTCAGAATTGCACCTTGCAATGTGGAGATATTACTGTTTGTGCATTTACAATATTCATTGATTTTTGCCATTGAAAAACATCATGTTATTCATATACCAGAAATGTTTGAAGCTACTGACTGAATGAAAGGAGCTGGCATCTCACTCTCTTTGAATCTTCTTTATCATGCTAGGATTAGCAGGAAAAAGCAAAAAATTTCAGAATTGCACCTTGCAATGTGGAGATATTACTGTTTGTGCATTTACAATATTCATTGATTTTTGCCATTGAAAAACGTCCAGAAATGTTTGAAGCTACTGACTGAATGAAAGGAGCTGGCATCTCACTCTCTTTGAATCTTCTTTATCATGCTAGGATTAGCAGGAAAAAGCAAAAAATTTCAGAATTGCACCTTGCAATGTAGAGATATTACTGTTTGTGCATTTACAATATTCATTGATTTTTGCCATTGAAAAACGTCCAGAAATGTTTGAAGCTACTGACTGAATGAAAGGAGCTGGCATCTCACTCTCTTTGAATCTTCTTTATCATGCTAGGATTAGCAGGAAAAAGCAAAAAATTTCAGAATTGCACCTTGCAATGTGGAGATATTACTGTTTGTGCATTTACAATATTCATTGATTTTTGCCATTGAAAAACGTCCAGAAATGTTTGAAGCTACTGACTGAATGAAAGGAGCTGGCATCTCACTCTCTTTGAATCTTCTTTATCATGCTAGGATTAGCAGGAAAAAGCAAAAAATTTCAGAATTGCACCTTGCAATGTGGAGATATTACTGTTTGTGCATTTACTATATTCATTGATTTTTGCCATTGAAAAACATCATGTTATTCATATACCAGAAATGTTTGAAGCTACTGACTGAATGAAAGGAGCTGGCATCTCACTCTCTTTGAATCTTCTTTATCATGCTAGGATTAGCAGGAAAAAGCAAAAAATTTCAGAATTGCACCTTGCAATGTGGAGATATTACTGTTTGTGCATTTACAATATTCATTGATTTTTGCCATTGAAAAACATCATGTTATTCATATACCAGAAATGTTTGAAGCTACTGACTGAATGAAAGGAGCTGGCATCTCACTCTCTTTGAATCTTCTTTATCATGCTAGGATTAGCAGGAAAAAGCAAAAAATTTCAGAATTGCACCTTGCAATGTGGAGATATTATTGTTTGTGCATTTACAATATTCATTGATTTTTGCCATTGAAAAACATGTTTTTCATATACCAGAAATGTTTGAAGCTACTGACTGAATGAAAGGAGCTGGCATCTCACTCTCTTTGAATCTTCTTTATCATGCTAGGATTAGCAGGAAAAAGCAAAAAATTTCAGAATTGCACCTTGCAATGTGGAGATATTACTGTTTGTGCATTTACAATATTCATTGATTTTTGCCATTGAAAAACGTCCAGAAATGTTTGAAGCTACTGACTGAATGAAAGGAGCTGGCATCTAACTCTCTTTGAATCTTCTTTATCATGCTAGGATTAGCAGGAAAAAGCAAAAAATTTCAGAATTGCACCTTGCAATGTGGAGATATTACTGTTTGTGCATTTACAATATTCATTGATTTTTGCCATTGAAAAACATCCAGAAATGTTTGAAGCTACTGACTGAATGAAAGGAGCTGGCATCTCACTCTCTTTGAATCTTCTTTATCATGCTAGGATTAGCAGGAAAAAGCAAAAAATTTCAGAATTGCACCTTGCAATGTGGAGATATTACTGTTTGTGCATTTACAATATTCATTGATTTTTGCCATTGAAAAACATCATGTTATTCATATACCAGAAATGTTTGAAGCTACTGACTGAATGAAAGGAGCTGGCATCTCACTCTCTTTGAATCTTCTTTATCATGCTAGGATTAGCAGGAAAAAGCAAAAAATTTCAGAATTGCACCTTGCAATGTGGAGATATTACTGTTTGTGCATTTACAATATTCATTGATTTTTGCCATTGAAAAACGTCCAGAAATGTTTGAAGCTACTGACTGAATGAAAGGAGCTGGCATCTCACTCTCTTTGAATCTTCTTTATCATGCTAGGATTAGCAGGAAAAAGCAAAAAATTTCAGAATTGCACCTTGCAATGTGGAGATATTACTGTTTGTGCATTTACAATATTCATTGATTTTTGCCATTGAAAAACGTCCAGAAATGTTTGAAGCTACTGACTGAATGAAAGGAGCTGGCATCTCACTCTCTTTGAATCTTCTTTATCATGCTAGGATTAGCAGGAAAAAGCAAAAAATTTCAGAATTGCACCTTGCAATGTGGAGATATTACTGTTTGTGCATTTACAATATTCATTGATTTTTGCCATTGAAAAACATCATGTTATTCATATACCAGAAATGTTTGAAGCTACTGACTGAATGAAAGGAGCTGGCATCTCACTCTCTTTGAATCTTCTTTATCATTCTAGGATTAGCAGGAAAAAGCAAAAAATTTCAGAATTGCACCTTGCAATGTGGAGATATTACTGTTTGTGCATTTACAATATTCATTGATTTTTGCCATTGAAAAACATCATGTTATTCATATACCAGAAATGTTTGAAGCTACTGACTGAATGAAAGGAGCTGGCATCTCACTCTCTTTGAATCTTCTTTATCATGCTAGGATTAGCAGGAAAAAGCAAAAAATTTCAGAATTGCACTTTGCAATGTGGAGATATTATTGTTTGTGCATTTACAATATTCATTGATTTTTGCCATTGAAAAACATGTTTTTCATATACCAGAAATGTTTGAAGCTACTGACTGAATGAAAGGAGCTGGCATCTCACTCTCTTTGAATCTTCTTTATCATGCTAGGATTAGCAGGAAAAAGCAAAAAATTTCAGAATTGCACCTTGCAATGTGGAGATATTACTGTTTGTGCATTTACAATATTCATTGATTTTTGCCATTGAAAAACGTCCAGAAATGTTTGAAGCTACTGACTGAATGAAAGGAGCTGGCATCTCACTCTCTTTGAATCTTCTTTATCATGCTAGGATTAGCAGGAAAAAGCAAAAAATTTCAGAATTGCACCTTGCAATGTGGAGATATTACTGTTTGTGCATTTACAATATTCATTGATTTTTGCCATTGAAAAACATCCAGAAATGTTTGAAGCTACTGACTGAATGAAAGGAGCTGGCATCTCACTCTCTTTGAATCTTCTTTATCATGCTAGGATTAGCAGGAAATAGCAAAAAATTTCAGAATTGCACCTTGCAATGTGGAGATATTACTGTTTGTGCATTTACAATATTCATTGATTTTTGCCATTGAAAAACATCATGTTATTCATGTACCAGAAATGTTTGAAGCTACTGACTGAATGAAAGGAGCTGGCATCTCACTCTCTTTGAATCTTCTTTATCATGCTAGGATTAGCAGGAAAAAGCAAAAAATTTCAGAATTGCACCTTGCAATGTGGAGATATTACTGTTTGTGCATTTACAATATTCATTGATTTTTGCCATTGAAAAACGTCCAGAAATGTTTGAAGCTACTGACTGAATGAAAGGAGCTGGCATCTCACTCTCTTTGAATCTTCTTTATCATGCTAGGATTAGCAGGAAAAAGCAAAAAATTTCAGAATTGCACCTTGCAATGTGGAGATATTACTGTTTGTGCATTTACAATATTCATTGATTTTTGCCATTGAAAAACATCATGTTATTCATATACCAGAAATGTTTGAAGCTACTGACTGAATGAAAGGAGCTGGCATCTCACTCTCTTTGAATCTTCTTTATCATGCTAGGATTAGCAGGAAAAAGCAAAAAATTTCAGAATTGCACCTTGCAATGTGGAGATATTACTGTTTGTGCATTTACAATATTCATTGATTTTTGCCATTGAAAAACGTCCAGAAATGTTTGAAGCTACTGACTGAATGAAAGGAGCTGGCATCTCACTCTCTTTGAATCTTCTTTATCATGCTAGGATTAGCAGGAAAAAGCAAAAAATTTCAGAATTGCACCTTGCAATGTGGAGATATTACTGTTTGTGCATTTACAATATTCATTGATTTTTGCCATTGAAAAACATCCAGAAATGTTTGAAGCTACTGACTGAATGAAAGGAGCTGGCATCTCACTCTCTTTGAATCTTCTTTATCATGCTAGGATTAGCAGGAAAAAGCAAAAAATTTCAGAATTGCACCTTGCAATGTGGAGATATTACTGTTTGTGCATTTACAATATTCATTGATTTTTGCCATTGAAAAATATCATGTTATTCATATACCAGAAATGTTTGAAGCTACTGACTGAATGAAAGGAGCTGGCATCTCACTCTCTTTGAATCTTCTTTATCATGCTAGGATTAGCAGGAAAAAGCAAAAAATTTCAGAATTGCACCTTGCAATGTGGAGATATTACTGTTTGTGCATTTACAATATTCATTGATTTTTGCCATTGAAAAACGTCCAGAAATGTTTGAAGCTACTGACTGAATGAAAGGAGCTGGCATCTCACTCTCTTTGAATCTTCTTTATCATGCTAGGATTAGCAGGAAAAAGCAAAAAATTTCAGAATTGCACCTTGCAATGTGGAGATATTACTGTTTGTGCATTTACAATATTCATTGATTTTTGCCATTGAAAAACGTCCAGAAATGTTTGAAGCTACTGACTGAATGAAAGGAGCTGGCATCTCACTCTCTTTGAATCTTCTTTATCATGCTAGGATTAGCAGGAAAAAGCAAAAAATTTCAGAATTGCACCTTGCAATGTGGAGATATTACTGTTTGTGCATTTACAATATTCATTGATTTTTGCCATTGAAAAACGTCCAGAAATGTTTGAAGCTACTGACTGAATGAAAGGAGCTGGCATCTCACTCTCTTTGAATCTTCTTTATCATGCTAGGATTAGCAGGAAAAAGCAAAAAATTTCAGAATTGCACCTTGCAATGTGGAGATATTACTGTTTGTGCATTTACAATATTCATTGATTTTTGCCATTGAAAAACATCATGTTATTCATATACCAGAAATGTTTGAAGCTACTGACTGAATGAAAGGAGCTGGCATCTCACTCTCTTTGAATCTTCTTTATCATGCTAGGATTAGCAGGAAAAAGCAAAAAATTTCAGAATTGCACCTTGCAATGTGGAGATATTACTGTTTGTGCATTTACAATATTCATTGATTTTTGCCATTGAAAAACATCATGTTATTCATATACCAGAAATGTTTGAAGCTACTGACTGAATGAAAGGAGCTGGCATCTCACTCTCTTTGAATCTTCTTTATCATGCTAGGATTAGCAGGAAAAAGCAAAAAATTTCAGAATTGCACTTTGCAATGTGGAGATATTATTGTTTGTGCATTTACAATATTCATTGATTTTTGCCATTGAAAAACATGTTTTTCATATACCAGAAATGTTTGAAGCTACTGACTGAATGAAAGGAGCTGGCATCTCACTCTCTTTGAATCTTCTTTATCATGCTAGGATTAGCAGGAAAAAGCAAAAAATTTCAGAATTGCACCTTGCAATGTGGAGATATTACTGTTTGTGCATTTACAATATTCATTGATTTTTGCCATTGAAAAACGTCCAGAAATGTTTGAAGCTACTGACTGAATGAAAGGAGCTGGCATCTCACTCTCTTTGAATCTTCTTTATCATGCTAGGATTAGCAGGAAAAAGCAAAAAATTTCAGAATTGCACCTTGCAATGTGGAGATATTACTGTTTGTGCATTTACAATATTCATTGATTTTTGCCATTGAAAAACGTCCAGAAATGTTTGAAGCTACTGACTGAATGAAAGGAGCTGGCATCTCACTCTCTTTGAATCTTCTTTATCATGCTAGGATTAGCAGGAAAAAGCAAAAAATTTCAGAATTGCACCTTGCAATGTGGAGATATTACTGTTTGTGCATTTACAATATTCATTGATTTTTGCCATTGAAAAACATCATGTTATTCATATACCAGAAATGTTTGAAGCTACTGACTGAATGAAAGGAGCTGGCATCTCACTCTCTTTGAATCTTCTTTATCATGCTAGGATTAGCAGGAAAAAGCAAAAAATTTCAGAATTGCACCTTGCAATGTGGAGATATTACTGTTTGTGCATTTACAATATTCATTGATTTTTGCCATTGAAAAACATCATGTTATTCATATACCAGAAATGTTTGAAGCTACTGACTGAATGAAAGGAGCTGGCATCTCACTCTCTTTGAATCTTCTTTATCATGCTAGGATTAGCAGGAAAAAGCAAAAAATTTCAGAATTGCACTTTGCAATGTGGAGATATTATTGTTTGTGCATTTACAATATTCATTGATTTTTGCCATTGAAAAACATGTTTTTCATATACCAGAAATGTTTGAAGCTACTGACTGAATGAAAGGAGCTGGCATCTCACTCTCTTTGAATCTTCTTTATCATGCTAGGATTAGCAGGAAAAAGCAAAAAATTTCAGAATTGCACCTTGCAATGTGGAGATATTACTGTTTGTGCATTTACAATATTCATTGATTTTTGCCATTGAAAAACATCCAGAAATGTTTGAAGCTACTGACTGAATGAAAGGAGCTGGCATCTCACTCTCTTTGAATCTTCTTTATCATGCTAGGATTAGCAGGAAATAGCAAAAAATTTCAGAATTGCACCTTGCAATGTGGAGATATTACTGTTTGTGCATTTACAATATTCATTGATTTTTGCCATTGAAAAACATCATGTTATTCATATACCAGAAATGTTTGAAGCTACTGACTGAATGAAAGGAGCTGGCATCTCACTCTCTTTGAATCTTCTTTATCATGCTAGGATTAGCAGGAAAAAGCAAAAAATTTCAGAATTGCACCTTGCAATGTGGAGATATTACTGTTTGTGCATTTACAATATTCATTGATTTTTGCCATTGAAAAACGTCCAGAAATGTTTGAAGCTACTGACTGAATGAAAGGAGCTGGCATCTCACTCTCTTTGAATCTTCTTTATCATGCTAGGATTAGCAGGAAAAAGCAAAAAATTTCAGAATTGCACCTTGCAATGTGGAGATATTACTGTTTGTGCATTTACAATATTCATTGATTTTTGCCATTGAAAAACATCATGTTATTCATATACCAGAAATGTTTGAAGCTACTGACTGAATGAAAGGAGCTGGCATCTCACTCTCTTTGAATCTTCTTTATCATGCTAGGATTAGCAGGAAAAAGCAAAAAATTTCAGAATTGCACCTTGCAATGTGGAGATATTACTGTTTGTGCATTTACAATATTCATTGATTTTTGCCATTGAAAAACGTCCAGAAATGTTTGAAGCTACTGACTGAATGAAAGGAGCTGGCATCTCACTCTCTTTGAATCTTCTTTATCATGCTAGGATTAGCAGGAAAAAGCAAAAAATTTCAGAATTGCACCTTGCAATGTGGAGATATTACTGTTTGTGCATTTACAATATTCATTGATTTTTGCCATTGAAAAACATCCAGAAATGTTTGAAGCTACTGACTGAATGAAAGGAGCTGGCATCTCACTCTCTTTGAATCTTCTTTATCATGCTAGGATTAGCAGGAAAAAGCAAAAAATTTCAGAATTGCACCTTGCAATGTGGAGATATTACTGTTTGTGCATTTACAATATTCATTGATTTTTGCCATTGAAAAACATCATGTTATTCATATACCAGAAATGTTTGAAGCTACTGACTGAATGAAAGGAGCTGGCATCTCACTCTCTTTGAATCTTCTTTATCATGCTAGGATTAGCAGGAAAAAGCAAAAAATTTCAGAATTGCACCTTGCAATGTGGAGATATTACTGTTTGTGCATTTACAATATTCATTGATTTTTGCCATTGAAAAACGTCCAGAAATGTTTGAAGCTACTGACTGAATGAAAGGAGCTGGCATCTCACTCTCTTTGAATCTTCTTTATCATGCTAGGATTAGCAGGAAAAAGCAAAAAATTTCAGAATTGCACCTTGCAATGTGGAGATATTACTGTTTGTGCATTTACAATATTCATTGATTTTTGCCATTGAAAAACGTCCAGAAATGTTTGAAGCTACTGACTGAATGAAAGGAGCTGGCATCTCACTCTCTTTGAATCTTCTTTATCATGCTAGGATTAGCAGGAAAAAGCAAAAAATTTCAGAATTGCACCTTGCAATGTGGAGATATTACTGTTTGTGCATTTACAATATTCATTGATTTTTGCCATTGAAAAACATCATGTTATTCATATACCAGAAATGTTTGAAGCTACTGACTGAATGAAAGGAGCTGGCATCTCACTCTCTTTGAATCTTCTTTATCATGCTAGGATTAGCAGGAAAAAGCAAAAAATTTCAGAATTGCACCTTGCAATGTGGAGATATTACTGTTTGTGCATTTACAATATTCATTGATTTTTGCCATTGAAAAACATCATGTTATTCATATAGCAGAAATGTTTGAAGCTACTGACTGAATGAAAGGAGCTGGCATCTCACTCTCTTTGAATCTTATTTATCATGCTATTATTAGCAGGAAAAAGCAAAAAATTTCAGAATTGCACCTTGCAATGTGGAGATATTATTGTTTGTGCATTTACAATATTCATTGATTTTTGCCATTGAAAAACATGTTTTTCATATACCAGAAATGTTTGAAGCTACTGACTGAATGAAAGGAGCTGGCATCTCACTCTCTTTGAATCTTCTTTATCATGCTAGGATTAGCAGGAAAAAGCAAAAAATTTCAGAATTGCACCTTGCAATGTGGAGATATTACTGTTTGTGCATTTACAATATTCATTGATTTTTGCCATTGAAAAACATGTTTTTCATATACCAGAAATGTTTGAAGCTACTGACTGAATGAAAGGAGCTGGCATCTCACTCTCTTTGAATCTTCTTTATCATGCTAGCATTAGCAGGAAAAAGCAAAAAATTTCAGAATTGCACCTTGCAATGTGGAGATATTACTGTTTGTGCATTTACAATATTCATTGATTTTTGCCATTGAAAAACATGTTTTTCATATACCAGAAATGTTTGAAGCTACTGACTGAATGAAAGGAGCTGGCATCTCACTCTCTTTGAATCTTCTTTATCATGCTAGGATTAGCAGGAAAAAGCAAAAAATTTCAGAATTGCACCTTGCAATGTGGAGATATTACTGTTTGTGCATTTACAATATTCATTGATTTTTGACATTGAAAAACATCATGTTATTCATATACCAGAAATCTTTGAAGCTACTGACTGAATGAAAGGAGCTGGCATCTCACTCTCTTTGAATCTTCTTTATCATGCTAGGATTAGCAGGAAAAAGCAAAAAATTTCAGAATTGCACCTTGCAATGTGGAGATATTACTGTTTGTGCATTTACAATATTCATTGATTTTTGACATTGAAAAACATCATGTTATTCATATACCAGAAATCTTTGAAGCTACTGACTGAATGAAAGGAGCTGGCATCTCACTCTCTTTGAATCTTCTTTATCATGCTAGGATTAGCAGGAAAAAGCAAAAAATTTCAGAATTGCACCTTGCAATGTGGAGATATTACTGTTTGTGCATTTACAATATTCATTAATTTTTGCCATTGAAAAACATCATGTTATTCATATACCAGAAATGTTTGAAGCTACTGACTGAAAGAAAGGAGCTGGCATCTCACTCTCTTTGAATCTTCTTTATCATGCTAGGATTAGCAGGAAAAAGCAAAAAATTTCAGAATTGCACCTTGCAATGTGGAGATATTACTGTTTGTGCATTTACAATATTCATTGATTTTTGCCATTGAAAAACGTCCAGAAATGTTTGAAGCTACTGACTGAATGAAAGGAGCTGGCATCTCACTCTCTTTGAATATTCTTTATCATGCTAGGATTAGCAGGAAAAAGCAAAAAATTTCAGAATTGCACCTTGCAATGTGGAGATATTACTGTTTGTGCATTTACAATATTCATTGATTTTTGCCATTGAAAAACATCATGTTATTCATATACCAGAAATGTTTGAAGCTACTGACTGAATGAAAGGAGCTGGCATCTCACTCTCTTTGAATCTTCTTTATCATGCTAGGATTAGCAGGAAAAAGCAAAAAATTTCAGAATTGCACCTTGCAATGTGGAGATATTACTGTTTGTGCATTTACAATATTCATTGATTTTTGCCATTGAAAAACGTCCAGAAATGTTTGAAGCTACTGACTGAATGAAAGGAGCTGGCATCTCACTCTCTTTGAATCTTCTTTATCATGCTAGGATTAGCAGGAAAAAGCAAAAAATTTCAGAATTGCACCTTGCACTGTGGAGATATTACTGTTTGTGCATTTACAATATTCATTGATTTTTGCCATTGAAAAACATCATGTTATTCATATACCAGAAATGTTTGAAGCTACTGACTGAATGAAAGGAGCTGGCATCTCACTCTCTTTGAATCTTCTTTATCATGCTAGGATTAGCAGGAAAAAGCAAAAAATTTCAGAATTGCACCTTGCAATGTGCAGATATTACTGTTTGTGCATTTACAATATTCATTGATTTTTGCCATTGAAAAACGTCCAGAAATGTTTGAAGCTACTGACTGAATGAAAGGAGCTGGCATCTCACTCTCTTTGAATCTTCTTTATCATGCTAGGATTAGCAGGAAAAAGCAAAAAATTTCAGAATTGCACCTTGCAATGTGTAGATATTACTGTTTGTGCATTTACAATATTCATTGATTTTTGCCATTGAAAAACATCATGTTATTCATATACCAGAAATGTTTGAAGCTACTGACTGAAAGAAAGGAGCTGGCATCTCACTCTCTTTGAATCTTCTTTATCATGCTAGGATTAGCAGGAAAAAGCAAAAAATTTCAGAATTGCACCTTGCAATGTGGAGATATTACTGTTTGTGCATTTACAATATTCATTGATTTTTGCCATTGAAAAACGTCCAGAAATGTTTGAAGCTACTGACTGAATGAAAGGAGCTGGCATCTCACTCTCTTTGAATCTTCTTTATCATGCTAGGATTAGCAGGAAAAAGCAAAAAATTTCAGAATTGCACCTTGCAATGTGGAGATATTACTGTTTGTGCATTTACAATATTCATTGATTTTTGCCATTGAAAAACGTCCAGAAATGTTTGAAGCTACTGACTGAATGAAAGGAGCTGGCATCTCACTCTCTTTGAATCTTCTTTATCATGCTAGGATTAGCAGGAAAAAGCAAAAAATTTCAGAATTGCACCTTGCAATGTGGAGATATTACTGTTTGTGCATTTACAATATTCATTGATTTTTGCCATTGAAAAACATCATGTTATTCATATACCAGAAATGTTTGAAGCTACTGACTGAATGAAAGGAGCTGGCATCTCACTCTCTTTGAATCTTCTTTATCATGCTAGGATTAGCAGGAAAAAGCAAAAAATTTCAGAATTGCACCTTGCAATGTGGAGATATTACTGTTTGTGCATTTACAATATTCATTGATTTTTGCCATTGAAAAACATCATGTTATTCATATACCAGAAATGTTTGAAGCTACTGACTGAATGAAAGGAGCTGGCATCTCACTCTCTTTGAATCTTATTTATCATGCTATTATTAGCAGGAAAAAGCAAAAAATTTCAGAATTGCACCTTGCAATGTGGAGATATTATTGTTTGTGCATTTACAATATTCATTGATTTTTGCCATTGAAAAACATGTTTTTCATATACCAGAAATGTTTGAAGCTACTGACTGAATGAAAGGAGCTGGCATCTCACTCTCTTTGAATCTTCTTTATCATGCTAGGATTAGCAGGAAAAAGCAAAAAATTTCAGAATTGCACCTTGCAATGTGGAGATATTACTGTTTGTGCATTTACAATATTCATTGATTTTTGCCATTGAAAAACATGTTTTTCATATACCAGAAATGTTTGAAGCTACTGACTGAATGAAAGGAGCTGGCATCTCACTCTCTTTGAATCTTCTTTATCATGCTAGCATTAGCAGGAAAAAGCAAAAAATTTCAGAATTGCACCTTGCAATGTGGAGATATTACTGTTTGTGCATTTACAATATTCATTGATTTTTGCCATTGAAAAACATGTTTTTCATATACCAGAAATGTTTGAAGCTACTGACTGAATGAAAGGAGCTGGCATCTCACTCTCTTTGAATCTTCTTTATCATGCTAGGATTAGCAGGAAAAAGCAAAAAATTTCAGAATTGCACCTTGCAATGTGGAGATATTACTGTTTGTGCATTTACAATATTCATTGATTTTTGACATTGAAAAACATCATGTTATTCATATACCAGAAATCTTTGAAGCTACTGACTGAATGAAAGGAGCTGGCATCTCACTCTCTTTGAATCTTCTTTATCATGCTAGGATTAGCAGGAAAAAGCAAAAAATTTCAGAATTGCACCTTGCAATGTGGAGATATTACTGTTTGTGCATTTACAATATTCATTGATTTTTGACATTGAAAAACATCATGTTATTCATATACCAGAAATCTTTGAAGCTACTGACTGAATGAAAGGAGCTGGCATCTCACTCTCTTTGAATCTTCTTTATCATGCTAGGATTAGCAGGAAAAAGCAAAAAATTTCAGAATTGCACCTTGCAATGTGGAGATATTACTGTTTGTGCATTTACAATATTCATTGATTTTTGCCATTGAAAAACATCATGTTATTCATATACCAGAAATGTTTGAAGCTACTGACTGAAAGAAAGGAGCTGGCATCTCACTCTCTTTGAATCTTCTTTATCATGCTAGGATTAGCAGGAAAAAGCAAAAAATTTCAGAATTGCACCTTGCAATGTGGAGATATTACTGTTTGTGCATTTACAATATTCATTGATTTTTGCCATTGAAAAACGTCCAGAAATGTTTGAAGCTACTGACTGAATGAAAGGAGCTGGCATCTCACTCTTTTTGAATCTTCTTTATCATGCTAGGATTAGCAGGAAAAAGCAAAAAATTTCAGAATTGCACCTTGCAATGTGGAGATATTACTGTTTGTGCATTTACAATATTCATTGATTTTTGCCATTGAAAAACGTCCAGAAATGTTTGAAGCTACTGACTGAATGAAAGGAGCTGGCATCTCACTCTCTTTGAATATTCTTTATCATGCTAGGATTAGCAGGAAAAAGCAAAAAATTTCAGAATTGCACCTTGCAATGTGGAGATATTACTGTTTGTGCATTTACAATATTCATTGATTTTTGCCATTGAAAAACATCATGTTATTCATATACCAGAAATGTTTGAAGCTACTGACTGAATGAAAGGAGCTGGCATCTCACTCTCTTTGAATCTTCTTTATCATGCTAGGATTAGCAGGAAAAAGCAAAAAATTTCAGAATTGCACCTTGCAATGTGGAGATATTACTGTTTGTGCATTTACAATATTCATTGATTTTTGCCATTGAAAAACGTCCAGAAATGTTTGAAGCTACTGACTGAATGAAAGGAGCTGGCATCTCACTCTCTTTGAATCTTCTTTATCATGCTAGGATTAGCAGGAAAAAGCAAAAAATTTCAGAATTGCACCTTGCACTGTGGAGATATTACTGTTTGTGCATTTACAATATTCATTGATTTTTGCCATTGAAAAACATCATGTTATTCATATACCAGAAATGTTTAAAGCTACTGACTGAATGAAAGGAGCTGGCATCTCACTCTCTTTGAATCTTCTTTATCATGCTAGGATTAGCAGGAAAAAGCAAAAAATTTCAGAATTGCACCTTGCAATGTGCAGATATTACTGTTTGTGCATTTACAATATTCATTGATTTTTGCCATTGAAAAACGTCCAGAAATGTTTGAAGCTACTGACTGAATGAAAGGAGCTGGCATCTCACTCTCTTTGAATCTTCTTTATCATGCTAGGATTAGCAGGAAAAAGCAAAAAATTTCAGAATTGCACCTTGCAATGTGTAGATATTACTGTTTGTGCATTTACAATATTCATTGATTTTTGCCATTGAAAAACATCATGTTATTCATATACCAGAAATGTTTGAAGCTACTGACTGAAAGAAAGGAGCTGGCATCTCACTCTCTTTGAATCTTCTTTATCATGCTAGGATTAGCAGGAAAAAGCAAAAAATTTCAGAATTGCACCTTGCAATGTGGAGATATTACTGTTTGTGCATTTACAATATTCATTGATTTTTGCCATTGAAAAACGTCCAGAAATGTTTGAAGCTACTGACTGAATGAAAGGAGCTGGCATCTCACTCTCTTTGAATCTTCTTTATCATGCTAGGATTAGCAGGAAAAAGCAAAAAATTTCAGAATTGCACCTTGCAATGTGGAGATATTACTGTTTGTGCATTTACAATATTCATTGATTTTTGCCATTGAAAAACGTCCAGAAATGTTTGAAGCTACTGACTGAATGAAAGGAGCTGGCATCTCACTCTCTTTGAATCTTCTTTATCATGCTAGGATTAGCAGGAAAAAGCAAAAAATTTCAGAATTGCACCTTGCAATGTGGAGATATTACTGTTTGTGCATTTACAATATTCATTGATTTTTGCCATTGAAAAACATCATGTTATTCATATACCAGAAATGTTTGAAGCTACTGACTGAATGAAAGGAGCTGGCATCTCACTCTCTTTGAATCTTCTTTATCATGCTAGGATTAGCAGGAAAAAGCAAAAAATTTCAGAATTGCACCTTGCAATGTGGAGATATTACTGTTTGTGCATTTACAATATTCATTGATTTTTGCCATTGAAAAACATCATGTTATTCATATACCAGAAATGTTTGAAGCTACTGACTGAATGAAAGGAGCTGGCATCTCACTCTCTTTGAATCTTATTTATCATGCTATTATTAGCAGGAAAAAGCAAAAAATTTCAGAATTGCACCTTGCAATGTGGAGATATTATTGTTTGTGCATTTACAATATTCATTGATTTTTGCCATTGAAAAACATGTTTTTCATATACCAGAAATGTTTGAAGCTACTGACTGAATGAAAGGAGCTGGCATCTCACTCTCTTTGAATCTTCTTTATCATGCTAGGATTAGCAGGAAAAAGCAAAAAATTTCAGAATTGCACCTTGCAATGTGGAGATATTACTGTTTGTGCATTTACAATATTCATTGATTTTTGCCATTGAAAAACATGTTTTTCATATACCAGAAATGTTTGAAGCTACTGACTGAATGAAAGGAGCTGGCATCTCACTCTCTTTGAATCTTCTTTATCATGCTAGCATTAGCAGGAAAAAGCAAAAAATTTCAGAATTGCACCTTGCAATGTGGAGATATTACTGTTTGTGCATTTACAATATTCATTGATTTTTGCCATTGAAAAACATGTTTTTCATATACCAGAAATGTTTGAAGCTACTGACTGAATGAAAGGAGCTGGCATCTCACTCTCTTTGAATCTTCTTTATCATGCTAGGATTAGCAGGAAAAAGCAAAAAATTTCAGAATTGCACCTTGCAATGTGGAGATATTACTGTTTGTGCATTTACAATATTCATTGATTTTTGACATTGAAAAACATCATGTTATTCATATACCAGAAATCTTTGAAGCTACTGACTGAATGAAAGGAGCTGGCATCTCACTCTCTTTGAATCTTCTTTATCATGCTAGGATTAGCAGGAAAAAGGAAAAAATTTCAGAATTGCACCTTGCAATGTGGAGATATTACTGTTTGTGCATTTACAATATTCATTGATTTTTGACATTGAAAAACATCATGTTATTCATATACCAGAAATCTTTGAAGCTACTGACTGAATGAAAGGAGCTGGCATCTCACTCTCTTTGAATCTTCTTTATCATGCTAGGATTAGCAGGAAAAAGCAAAAAATTTCAGAATTGCACCTTGCAATGTGGAGATATTACTGTTTGTGCATTTACAATATTCATTGATTTTTGCCATTGAAAAACATCATGTTATTCATATACCAGAAATGTTTGAAGCTACTGACTGAAAGAAAGGAGCTGGCATCTCACTCTCTTTGAATCTTCTTTATCATGCTAGGATTAGCAGGAAAAAGCAAAAAATTTCAGAATTGCACCTTGCAATGTGGAGATATTACTGTTTGTGCATTTACAATATTCATTGATTTTTGCCATTGAAAAACGTCCAGAAATGTTTGAAGCTACTGACTGAATGAAAGGAGCTGGCATCTCACTCTTTTTGAATCTTCTTTATCATGCTAGGATTAGCAGGAAAAAGCAAAAAATTTCAGAATTGCACCTTGCAATGTGGAGATATTACTGTTTGTGCATTTACAATATTCATTGATTTTTGCCATTGAAAAACGTCCAGAAATGTTTGAAGCTACTGACTGAATGAAAGGAGCTGGCATCTCACTCTCTTTGAATATTCTTTATCATGCTAGGATTAGCAGGAAAAAGCAAAAAATTTCAGAATTGCACCTTGCAATGTGGAGATATTACTGTTTGTGCATTTACAATATTCATTGATTTTTGCCATTGAAAAACATCATGTTATTCATATACCAGAAATGTTTGAAGCTACTGACTGAATGAAAGGAGCTGGCATCTCACTCTCTTTGAATCTTCTTTATCATGCTAGGATTAGCAGGAAAAAGCAAAAAATTTCAGAATTGCACCTTGCAATGTGGAGATATTACTGTTTGTGCATTTACAATATTCATTGATTTTTGCCATTGAAAAACGTCCAGAAATGTTTGAAGCTACTGACTGAATGAAAGGAGCTGGCATCTCACTCTCTTTGAATCTTCTTTATCATGCTAGGATTAGCAGGAAAAAGCAAAAAATTTCAGAATTGCACCTTGCACTGTGGAGATATTACTGTTTGTGCATTTACAATATTCATTGATTTTTGCCATTGAAAAACATCATGTTATTCATATACCAGAAATGTTTGAAGCTACTGACTGAATGAAAGGAGCTGGCATCTCACTCTCTTTGAATCTTCTTTATCATGCTAGGATTAGCAGGAAAAAGCAAAAAATTTCAGAATTGCACCTTGCAATGTGCAGATATTACTGTTTGTGCATTTACAATATTCATTGATTTTTGCCATTGAAAAACGTCCAGAAATGTTTGAAGCTACTGACTGAATGAAAGGAGCTGGCATCTCACTCTCTTTGAATCTTCTTTATCATGCTAGGATTAGCAGGAAAAAGCAAAAAATTTCAGAATTGCACCTTGCAATGTGTAGATATTACTGTTTGTGCATTTACAATATTCATTGATTTTTGCCATTGAAAAACATCATGTTATTCATATACCAGAAATGTTTGAAGCTACTGACTGAAAGAAAGGAGCTGGCATCTCACTCTCTTTGAATCTTCTTTATCATGCTAGGATTAGCAGGAAAAAGCAAAAAATTTCAGAATTGCACCTTGCAATGTGGAGATATTACTGTTTGTGCATTTACAATATTCATTGATTTTTGCCATTGAAAAATGTCCAGAAATGTTTGAAGATACTGACTGAATGAAAGGAGCTGGCATCTCACTCTTTTTGAATCTTCTTTATCATGCTAGGATTAGCAGGAAAAAGCAAAAAATTTCAGAATTGCACCTTGCAATGTGGAGATATTACTGTTTGTGCATTTACAATATTCATTGATTTTTGCCATTGAAAAACATCCAGAAATGTTTGAAGCTACTGACTGAATGAAAGGAGCTGGCATCTCACTCTCTTTGAATATTCTTTATCATGCTAGGATTAGCAGGAAAAAGCAAAAAATTTCAGAATTGCACCTTGCAATGTGGAGATATTACTGTTTGTGCATTTACAATATTCATTGATTTTTGCCATTGAAAAACATCATGTTATTCATATACCAGAAATGTTTGAAGCTACTGACTGAATGAAAGGAGCTGGCATCTCACTCTCTTTGAATCTTCTTTATCATGCTAGGATTAGCAGGAAAAAGCAAAAAATTTCAGAATTGCACCTTGCAATGTGGAGATATTACTGTTTGTGCATTTACAATATTCATTGATTTTTGCCATTGAAAAACGTCCAGAAATGTTTGAAGCTACTGACTGAATGAAAGGAGCTGGCATCTCACTCTCTTTGAATCTTCTTTATCATGCTAGGATTAGCAGGAAAAAGCAAAAAATTTCAGAATTGCACCTTGCACTGTGGAGATATTACTGTTTGTGCATTTACAATATTCATTGATTTTTGCCATTGAAAAACATCATGTTATTCATATACCAGAAATGTTTGAAGCTACTGACTGAATGAAAGGAGCTGGCATCTCACTCTCTTTGAATCTTCTTTATCATGCTAGGATTAGCAGGAAAAAGCAAAAAATTTCAGAATTGCACCTTGCAATGTGCAGATATTACTGTTTGTGCATTTACAATATTCATTGATTTTTGCCATTGAAAAACGTCCAGAAATGTTTGAAGCTACTGACTGAATGAAAGGAGCTGGCATCTCACTCTCTTTGAATCTTCTTTATCATGCTAGGATTAGCAGGAAAAAGCAAAAAATTTCAGAATTGCACCTTGCAATGTGTAGATATTACTGTTTGTGCATTTACAATATTCATTGATTTTTGCCATTGAAAAACATCGTTATTCATATACCAGAAATGTTTGAAGCTACTGACTGAATGAAAGGAGCTGGCATCTCACTCTCTTTGAATCTTCTTTATCATGCTAGGATTAGCAGGAAAAAGCAAAAAATTTCAGAATTGCACCTTGCAATGTGGAGATATTACTGTTTGTGAATTTACAATATTCATTGATTTTTGCCATTGAAAAACATCATGTTATTCATATACCAGAAATGTTTGAAGCTACTGACTGAATGAAAGGAGCTGGCATCTCACTCTCTTTGAATCTTCTTTATCATGCTAGGATTAGCAGGAAAAAGCAAAAAATTTCAGAATTGCACCTTGCAATGTGGAGATATTACTGTTTGTGCATTTACAATATTCATTGATTTTTGCCATTGAAAAACGTCCAGAAATGTTTGAAGCTACTGACTGAATGAAAGGAGCTGGCATCTCACTCTCTTTGAATCTTCTTTATCATGCTAGGATTAGCAGGAAAAAGCAAAAAATTTCAGAATTGCACCTTGCAATGTGGAGATATTACTGTTTGTGCATTTACAATATTCATTGATTTTTGCCATTGAAAAACGTCCAGAAATGTTTGAAGCTACTGACTGAATGAAAGGAGCTGGCATCTCACTCTCTTTGAATCTTCTTTATCATGCTAGGATTAGCAGGAAAAAGCAAAAAATTTCAGAATTGCACCTTGCAATGTGGAGATATTACTGTTTGTGCATTTACAATATTCATTGATTTTTGCCATTGAAAAATGTCCAGAAATGTTTGAAGCTACTGACTGAATGAAAGGAGCTGGCATCTCACTCTCTTTGAATCTTCTTTATCATGCTAGGATTAGCAGGAAAAAGCAAAAAATTTCAGAATTGCACCTTGCAATGTGGAGATTTTACTGTTTGTGCATTTACAATATTCATTGATTTTTGCCATTGAAAAACGTCCAGAAATGTTTGAAGCTACTGACTGAATGAAAGGAGCTGGCATCTCACTCTCTTTGAATCTTCTTTATCATGCTAGGATTAGCAGGAAAAAGCAAAAAATTTCAGAATTGCACCTTGCAATGTGGAGATATTACTGTTTGTGCATTTACAATATTCATTGATTTTTGACATTGAAAAACATCATGTTATTCATATACCAGAAATGTTTGAAGCTACTGACTGAATGAAAGGAGCTGGCATCTCACTCTCTTTGAATCTTCTTTATCATGCTAGGATTAGCAGGAAAAAGCAAAAAATTTCAGAATTGCACCTTGCAATGTGGAGATATTACTGTTTGTGCATTTACAATATTCATTGATTTTTGCCATTGAAAAACGTCCAGAAATGTTTGAAGCTACTGACTGAATGAAAGGAGCTGGCATCTCACTCTCTTTGAATCTTCTTTATCATGCTAGGATTAGCAGGAAAAAGCAAAAAATTTCAGAATTGCACCTTGCAATGTGGAGATATTACTGTTTGTGCATTTACAATATTCATTGATTTTTGCCATTGAAAAACGTCCAGAAATGTTTGAAGCTACTGACTGATTGAAAGGAGCTGGCATCTCACTCTCTTTGAATCTTCTTTATCATGCTAGGATTAGCAGGAAAAAGCAAAAAATTTCAGAATTGCACCTTGCAATGTGGAGATATTACTGTTTGTGCATTTACAATATTCATTGATTTTTGCCATTGAAAAACATCATGTTATTCATATACCAGAAATGTTTGAAGCTACTGACTGAAAGAAAGGAGCTGGCATCTCACTCTCTTTGAATCTTCTTTATCATGCTAGGATTAGCAGGAAAAAGCAAAAAATTTCAGAATTGCACCTTGCAATGTGGAGATATTACTGTTTGTGCATTTACAATATTCATTGATTTTTGCCATTGAAAAACGTCCAGAAATGTTTGAAGCTACTGACTGAATGAAAGGAGCTGGCATCTCACTCTTTTTGAATCTTCTTTATCATGCTAGGATTAGCAGGAAAAAGCAAAAAATTTCAGAATTGCACCTTGCAATGTGGAGATATTACTGTTTGTGCATTTACAATATTCATTGATTTTTGCCATTGAAAAACGTCCAGAAATGTTTGAAGCTACTGACTGAATGAAAGGAGCTGGCATCTCACTCTCTTTGAATCTTCTTTATCATGCTAGGATTAGCAGGAAAAAGCAAAAAATTTCAGAATTGCACCTTGCAATGTGGAGATATTACTGTTTGTGCATTTACAATATTCATTGATTTTTGCCATTGAAAAACATCATGTTATTCATATACCAGAAATGTTTGAAGCTACTGACTGAATGAAAGGAGCTGGCATCTCACTCTCTTTGAATCTTCTTTATCATGCTAGGATTAGCAGGAAAAAGCAAAAAATTTCAGAATTGCACCTTGCAATGTGGAGATATTACTGTTTGTGCATTTACAATATTCATTGATTTTTGCCATTGAAAAACGTCCAGAAATGTTTGAAGCTACTGACTGAATTAAAGGAGCTGGCATCTCACTCTCTTTGAATCTTCTTTATCATGCTAGGATTAGCAGGAAAAAGCAAAAAATTTCAGAATTGCACCTTGCACTGTGGAGATATTACTGTTTGTGCATTTACAATATTCATTGATTTTTGCCATTGAAAAACATCATGTTATTCATATACCAGAAATGTTTGAAGCTACTGACTGAATGAAAGGAGCTGGCATCTCACTCTCTTTGAATCTTCTTTATCATGCTAGGATTAGCAGGAAAAAGCAAAAAATTTCAGAATTGCACCTTGCAATGTGCAGATATTACTGTTTGTGCATTTACAATATTCATTGATTTTTGCCATTGAAAAACGTCCAGAAATGTTTGAAGCTACTGACTGAATGAAAGGAGCTGGCATCTCACTCTCTTTGAATCTTCTTTATGATGCTAGGATTAGCAGGAAAAAGCAAAACATTTCAGAATTGCACCTTGCAATGTGGAGATATTACTGTTTGTGCATTTACTATATTCATTGATTTTTGCCATTGAAAAACATCAAGTTATTCATATACCAGAAATGTTTGAAGCTACTGACTGAATGAAAGGAGCTGGCATCTCATCTCTTTGAATCTTCTTTATCATGCTAGGATTAGCAGGAAAAAGGAAAAAATTTCAGAATTGCACCTTGCAATGTGGAGATATTACTGTTTGTGCATTTACAATATTCATTGATTTTTGCCATTGAAAAACGTCCAGAAATGTTTGAAGCTACTGACTGAATGAAAGGAGCTGGCATCTCACTCTCTTTGAATCTTCTTTATCATGCTAGGATTAGCAGGAAAAAGCAAAAAATTTCAGAATTGCACCTTGCAATGTGGAGATATTACTGTTTGTGCATTTACAATATTCATTGATTTTTGCCATTGAAAAACATCATGTTATTCATATACCAGAAATGTTTGAAGCTACTGACTGAATGAAAGGAGCTGGCATCTCACTCTCTTTGAATCTTCTTTATCATGCTAGGATTAGCAGGAAAAAGCAAAAAATTTCAGAATTGCACCTTGCAATGTGGAGATATTACTGTTTGTGCATTTACAATATTCATTGATTTTTGCCATTGAAAAACGTCCAGAAATGTTTGAAGCTACTGACTGAATGAAAGGAGCTGGCATCTCACTCTCTTTGAATCTTCTTTATCATGCTAGGATTAGCAGGAAAAAGCAAAAAATTTCAGAATTGCACCTTGCAATGTGGAGATATTACTGTTTGTGCATTTACAATATTCATTGATTTTTGCCATTGAAAAACGTCCAGAAATGTTTGAAGCTACTGACTGAATGAAAGGAGCTGGCATCTCACTCTCTTTGAATCTTCTTTATCATGCTAGGATTAGCAGGAAAAAGCAAAAAATTTCAGAATTGCACCTTGCAATGTGGAGATATTACTGTTTGTGCATTTACAATATTCATTGATTTTTGCCATTGAAAAACGTCCAGAAATGTTTGAAGCTACTGACTGAATGAAAGGAGCTGGCATCTCACTCTCTTTGAATCTTCTTTATCATGCTAGGATTAGCAGGAAAAAGCAAAAAATTTCAGAATTGCACCTTGCAATGTGGAGATATTACTGTTTGTGCATTTACAATATTCATTGATTTTTGCCATTGAAAAACATCATGTTATTCATATACCAGAAATGTTTGAAGCTACTGACTGAATGAAAGGAGCTGGCATCTCACTCTCTTTGAATCTTCTTTATCATGCTAGGATTAGCAGGAAAAAGCAAAAAATTTCAGAATTGCACCTTGCAATGTGGACATATTACTGTTTGTGCATTTACAATATTCATTGATTTTTGCCATTGAAAAACGTCCAGAAATGTTTGAAGCTACTGACTGAATGAAAGGAGCTGGCATCTCACTCTCTTTGAATCTTCTTTATCATGCTAGGATTAGCAGGAAAAAGCAAAAAATTTCAGAATTGCACCTTGCAATGTGGAGATATTACTGTTTGTGCATTTACAATATTCATTGATTTTTGCCATTGAAAAACGTCCAGAAATGTTTGAAGCTACTGACTGAATGAAAGGAGCTGGCATCTCACTCTCTTTGAATCTTCTTTATCATGCTAGGATTAGCAGGAAAAAGCAAAAAATTTCAGAATTGCACCTTGCAATGTGGAGATATTACTGTTTGTGCATTTACAATATTCATTGATTTTTGCCATTGAAAAACGTCCAGAAATGTTTGAAGCTACTGACTGAATGAAAGGAGCTGGCATCTCACTCTCTTTGAATCTTCTTTATCATGCTAGGATTAGCAGGAAAAAGCAAAAAATTTCAGAATTGCACCTTGCAATGTGGAGATATTACTGTTTGTGCATTTACAATATTCATTGATTTTTGCCATTGAAAAACATCATGTTATTCATATACCAGAAATGTTTGAAGCTACTGACTGAATGAAAGGAGCTGGCATCTCACTCTCTTTGAATCTTCTTTATCATGCTAGGATTAGCAGGAAAAAGCAAAAAATTTCAGAATTGCACCTTGCAATGTGGAGATATTACTGTTTGTGCATTTACAATATTCATTGATTTTTGCCATTGAAAAACATCATGTTATTCATATACCAGAAATGTTTGAAGCTACTGACTGAATGAAAGGAGCTGGCATCTCACTCTCTTTGAATCTTCTTTATCATGCTAGGATTAGCAGGAAAAAGCAAAAAATTTCAGAATTGCACCTTGCAATGTGGAGATATTATTGTTTGTGCATTTACAATATTCATTGATTTTTGCCATTGAAAAACATGTTTTTCATATACCAGAAATGTTTGAAGCTACTGACTGAATGAAAGGAGCTGGCATCTCACTCTCTTTGAATCTTCTTTATCATGCTAGGATTAGCAGGAAAAAGCAAAAAATTTCAGAATTGCACCTTGCAATGTGGAGATATTACTGTTTGTGCATTTACAATATTCATTGATTTTTGCCATTGAAAAACATCATGTTATTCATATACCAGAAATGTTTGAAGCTACTGACTGAATGAAAGGAGCTGGCATCTCACTCTCTTTGAATCTTCTTTATCATGCTAGGATTAGCAGGAAAAAGCAAAAAATTTCAGAATTGCACCTTGCAATGTGGAGATATTACTGTTTGTGCATTTACAATATTCATTGATTTTTGCCATTGAAAAACGTCCAGAAATGTTTGAAGCTACTGACTGAATGAAAGGAGCTGGCATCTCACTCTCTTTGAATCTTCTTTATCATGCTAGGATTAGCAGGAAAAAGCAAAAAATTTCAGAATTGCACCTTGCAATGTGGAGATATTACTGTGTGCATTTACAATATTCATTGATTTTTGCCATTGAAAAACATCCAGAAATGTTTGAAGCTACTGACTGAATGAAAGGAGCTGGCATCTCACTCTCTTTGAATCTTCTTTATCATGCTAGGATTAGCAGGAAAAAGCAAAAAATTTCAGAATTGCACCTTGCAATGTGGAGATATTACTGTTTGTGCATTTACAATATTCATTGATTTTTGCCATTGAAAAACATGTTATTCATATACCAGAAATGTTTGAAGCTACTGACTGAATGAAAGGAGCTGGCATCTCACTCTCTTTGAATCTTCTTTATCATGCTAGGATTAGCAGGAAAAAGCAAAAAATTTCAGAATTGCACCTTGCAATGTGGAGATATTACTGTTTGTGCATTTACAATATTCATTGATTTTTGCCATTGAAAAACATCCAGAAATGTTTGAAGCTACTGACTGAATGAAAGGAGCTGGCATCTCACTCTCTTTGAATCTTCTTTATCATGCTAGGATTAGCAGGAAAAAGCAAAAAATTTCAGAATTGCACCTTGCAATGTGGAGATATTACTGTTTGTGCATTTACAATATTCATTGATTTTTGCCATTGAAAAAAAAATGTTATTCATATACCAGAAATGTTTGAAGCTACTGACTGAATGAAAGGAGCTGGCATCTCACTCTCTTTGAATCTTCTTTATCATGCTAGGATTAACAGGAAAAAGCAAAAAATTTCAGAATTGCACCTTGCAATGTGGAGATATTACTGTTTGTGCATTTACAATATTCATTGATTTTTGCCATTGAAAAACATCATGTTATTCATATACCAGAAATGTTTGAAGCTACTGACTGAATGAAAGGAGCTGGCATCTCACTCTCTTTGAATCTTCTTTATCATGCTAGGATTAGCAGGAAAAAGCAAAAAATTTCAGAATTGCACCTTGCAATGTGGAGATATTACTGTTTGTGCATTTACAATATTCATTGATTTTTGCCATTGAAAAACGTCCAGAAATGTTTGAAGCTACTGACTGAATGAAAGGAGCTGGCATCTCACTCTCTTTGAATCTTCTTTATCATGCTAGGATTAGCAGGAAAAAGCAAAAAATTTCAGAATTGCACCTTGCAATGTGGAGATATTACTGTGTGCATTTACAATATTCATTGATTTTTGCCATTGAAAAACATCCAGAAATGTTTGAAGCTACTGACTGAATGAAAGGAGCTGGCATCTCACTCTCTTTGAATCTTCTTTATCATGCTAGGATTAGCAGGAAAAAGCAAAAAATTTCAGAATTGCACCTTGCAATGTGGAGATATTACTGTTTGTGCATTTACAATATTCATTGATTTTTGCCATTGAAAAACATGTTTTTCATATACCAGAAATGTTTGAAGCTACTGACTGAATGAAAGGAGCTGGCATCTCACTCTCTTTGAATCTTCTTTATCATGCTAGGATTAACAGGAAAAAGCAAAAAATTTCAGAATTGCACCTTGCAATGTGGAGATATTACTGTTTGTGCATTTACAATATTCATTGATTTTTGCCATTGAAAAACGTCCAGAAATGTTTGAAGCTACTGACAGAATGAAAGGAGCTGGCATCTCACTCTCTTTGAATCTTCTTTATCATGCTAGGATTAGCAGGAAAAAGCAAAAAATTTCAGAATTGCACCTTGCAATGTGGAGATATTACTGTTTGTGCATTTACAATATTCATTGATTTTTGCCATTGAAAAACATCATGTTATTCATATACCAGAAATGTTTGAAGCTACTGACTGAATGAAAGGAGCTGGCATCTCACTCTCTTTGAATCTTCTTTATCATGCTAGGATTAACAGGAAAAAGCAAAAAATTTCAGAATTGCACCTTGCAATGTGGAGATATTACTGTTTGTGTATTTACAATATTCATTGATTTTTGCCATTGAAAAACATCATGTTATTCATATACCAGAAATGTTTGAAGCTACTGACTGAATGAAAGGAGCTGGCATCTCACTCTCTTTGAATCTTCTTTATCATGCTAGGATTAGCAGGAAAAAGCAAAAAATTTCAGAATTGCACCTTGCAATGTGGAGATATTACTGTTTGTGCATTTACAATATTCATTGATTTTTGCCATTGAAAAACGTCCAGAAATGTTTGAAGCTACTGACTGAATGAAAGGAGCTGGCATCTCACTCTCTTTGAATCTTCTTTATCATGCTAGGATTAGCAGGAAAAAGCAAAAATTTCAGAATTGCACCTTGCAATGTGGAGATATTACTGTTTGTGCATTTACAATATTCATTGATTTTTGCCATTGAAAAACATCATGTTATTCATTATACCAGAAATGTTTGAAGCTACTGACTGAATGAAAGGAGCTGGCATCTCACTCTCTTTGAATCTTCTTTATCATGCTAGGATTAGCAGGAAAAAGCAAAAAATTTCAGAATTGCACCTTGCAATGTGGAGATATTACTGTTTGTGCATTTACAATATTCATTGATTTTTGCCATTGAAAAACTCGTCCAGAAATGTTTGAAGCTACTGACTGAATGAAAGGAGCTGGCATCTCACTCTCTTTGAATCTTCTTTATCATGCTAGGATTAGCAGGAAAAAGCAAAAAATTTCAGAATTGCACCTTGCAATGTGGAGATATACTGTTTGTGCATTTACAATATTCATTGATTTTTGCCATTGAAAAACGTCCAGAAATGTTTGAAGCTACTGACTGAATGAAAGGAGCTGGCATCTCACTCTCTTTGAATCTTCTTTATCATGCTAGGATTAGCAGGAAAAAGCAAAAAATTTCAGAATTGCACCTTGCAATGTGGAGATATTACTGTTTGTGCATTTACAATATTCATTGATTTTTGCCATTGAAAAACGTATGCATATCCCAGAAATGTTTGAAGCTACTGACTGAATGAAAGGAGCTGGCATCTCACTCTCTTTGAATCTTCTTTATCATGCTAGGATTAGCAGGAAAAGCAAAAAATTTCAGAATTGCACCTTGCAATGTGGAGATATTACTGTTTGTGCATTTACAATATTCATTGATTTTTGCCATTGAAAAACATCATGTATTCATATACCAGAAATGTTTGAAGCTACTGACTGAATGAAAGGAGCTGGCATCTCACTCTCTTTGAATCTTCTTTATCATGCTAGGATTAGCAGGAAAAAGCAAAAAATTTTCAGAATTGCACCTTGCAATGTGGAGATATTACTGTTTGTGCATTTACAATATTCATTGATTTTTGCCATTGAAAAACATTCTATACCAGAAATGTTTGAAGCTACTGACTGAATGAAAGGAGCTGGCATCTCACTCTCTTTGAAGCTTCTTTATCATGCTAGGATTAGCAGGAAAAGCAAAAAATTTCAGAATTGCACCTTGCAATGTGGAGATATTACTGTTTGTGCATTTACAATATTCATTGATTTTTGCCATTGAAAAACATCCAGAAATGTTTGAAGCTACTGACTGAATGAAAGGAGCTGGCATCTCACTCTCTTTGAATCTTCTTTATCATGCTAGGATTAGCAGGAAAAAGCAAAAAATTTCAGAATTGCACCTTGCAATGTGGAGATATTACTGTTTGTGCATTTACAATATTCATTGATTTTTGCCATTGAAAAACATCATGTTATTCATATACCAGAAATGTTTGAAGCTACTGACTGAATGAAAGGAGCTGGCATCTCACTCTCTTTGAATCTTCTTTATCATGCTAGGATTAGCAGGAAAAAGCAAAAAATTTCAGAATTGCACCTTGCAATGTGGAGATATTACTGTTTGTGCATTTACAATATTCATTGATTTTTGCCATTGAAAAACGTCCAGAAATGTTTGAAGCTACTGACTGAATGAAAGGAGCTGGCATCTCACTCTCTTTGAATCTTCTTTATCATGCTAGGATTAGCAGGAAAAAGCAAAAAATTTCAGAATTGCACCTTGCAATGTGGAGATATTACTGTTTGTGCATTTACAATATTCATTGATTTTTGCCATTGAAAAACATCATGTTATTCATATACCAGAAATGTTTGAAGCTACTGACTGAATGAAAGGAGCTGGCATCTCACTCTCTTTGAATCTTCTTTATCATGCTAGGATTAGCAGGAAAAAGCAAAAAATTTCAGAATTGCACCTTGCAATGTGGAGATATTACTGTTTGTGCATTTACAATATTCATTGATTTTTGCCATTGAAAAACGTCCAGAAATGTTTGAAGCTACTGACTTGAATGAAAGGAGCTAGCATCTCACTCTCTTTGAATCTTCTTTATCATGCTAGGATTAGCAGGAAAAAGCAAAAAATTTCAGAATTGCACTTGCAATGTGGAGATATTACTGTTTGTGCATTTACAATATTCATTGATTTTTGCCATTGAAAAACGTCCAGAAATGTTTGAAGCTACTGACTGAATGAAAGGAGCTAGCATCTCACTCTCTTTGAATCTTCTTTATCATGCTAGGATTAGCAGGAAAAAGCAAAAAATTTCAGAATTGCACCTTGCAATGTGGAGATATTACTGTTTGTGCATTTACAATATTCATTGATTTTTGCCATTGAAAAAACGTCATGATATTCATATACCACTGAAAATGTTTGAAGCTACTGACTGAATGAAAGGAGCTGGCATCTCACTCTCTTTGAATCTTCTTTATCATGCTAGGATTAGCAGGAAAAAGCAAAAAATTTCAGAATTGCACCTTGCAATGTGGAGATATTACTGTTTGTGCATTTACAATATTCATTGATTTTTGCCATTGAAAAACATCATGTTATTCATATACCAGAAATGTTTGAAGCTACTGACTGAATGAAAGGAGCTGGCATCTCACTCTCTTTGAATCTTCTTTATCATGCTAGGATTAGCAGGAAAAAGCAAAAAATTTCAGAATTGCACCTTGCAATGTGGAGATATTACTGTTTGTGCATTTACAATATTCATTGATTTTTGCCATTGAAAACATCATGTTATTCATATACCAGAAATGTTTGAAGCTACTGACTGAATGAAAGGAGCTGGCATCTCACTCTCTTTGAATCTTCTTTATCATGCTAGGATTAGCAGGAAAAAGCAAAAAATTTCAGAATTGCACCTTGCAATGTGGAGATATTATTGTTTGTGCATTTACAATATTCATTGATTTTTGCCATTGAAAAACATGTTTTTCATATACCAGAAATGTTTGAAGCTACTGACTGAATGAAAGGAGCTGGCATCTCACTCTCTTTGAATCTTCTTTATCATGCTAGGATTAGCAGGAAAAAGCAAAAAATTTCAGAATTGCACCTTGCAATGTGGAGATATTAATGTTTGTGCATTTACAATATTCATTGATTTTTGCCATTGAAAAACGTCCAGAAATGTTTGAAGCTACTGACTGAATGAAAGGAGCTGGCATCTCACTCTCTTTGAATCTTCTTTATCATGCTAGGATTAGCAGGAAAAAGCAAAAAATTCAGAATTGCACCTTGCAATGTGGAGATATTACTGTTTGTGCATTTACAATATTCATTGATTTTTGCCATTGAAAAACATCATGTTATTCATATACCAGAAATGTTTGAAGCTACTGACTGAATGAAAGGAGCTGGCATCTCACTCTCTTTGAATCTTCTTTATCATGCTATGATTAGCAGGAAAAAGCAAAAAATTTCAGAATTGCACCTTGCAATGTGGAGATATTACTGTTTGTGCATTTACAATATTCATTGATTTTTGCCATTGAAAAACGTCCAGAAATGTTTGAAGCTACTGACTGAATGAAAGGAGCTGGCATCTCACTCTCTTTGAATCTTCCTTATCATGCTAGGATTAGCAGGAAAAAGCAAAAAATTTCAGAATTGCACCTTGCAATGTGGAGATATTACTGTTGTGCATTTACAATATTCATTGATTTTTGCCATTGAAAAACATCCAGAAATGTTTGAAGCTACTGACTGAATGAAAGGAGCTGGCATCTCACTCTCTTTGAATCTTCTTATCATGCTAGGATT
>NW_027367318.1:0-59433 GCF_046119375.1 Phyllobates terribilis | reverse complement strand
AAGATTCAAAGAGAGTGAGATGCCAGCTCCTTTCATTCAGTCAGTAGCTTCAAACATTTCTGGACGTTTTTCAATGGCAAAAATCAATGAATATTGTAAATGCACAAACAGTAATATCTCCACATTGCAAGGTGCAATTTTGAAATTTTTTGCTTTTTCCAGCTAATCCTAGCATGATAAAGAAGATTCAAAGAGAGTGAGATGCCAGCTCCTTTCATTCAGTCAGTAGCTTCAAACATTTCTGGTATATGAATAACATGATGTTTTTCAATGGCAAAAATCAATGAATATTGTAAATGCACAAACAGTAATATCTCCACATTGCAAGGTGCAATTCTGAAATTTTTTGCTTTTTCCTGCTAATCCTAGCATGATAAAGAAGATTCAAAGAGAGTGAGATGCCAGCTCCTTTCATTCAGTCAGTAGCTTCAAACATTTCTGGACGTTTTTCAATGGCAAAAATCAATGAATATTGTAAATGCACAAACAGTAATATCTCCACATTGCAAGGTGCAATTTTGAAATTTTTTGCTTTTTCCTGCTAATCCTAGCATGATAAAGAAGATTCAAAGAGAGTGAGATGCCAGCTCCTTTCATTCAGTCAGTAGCTTCAAACATTTCTGGTATATGAATAACATGATGTTTTTCAATGGCAAAAATCAATGAATATTGTAAATGCATAAACAGTAATATCTCCACATTGCAAGGTGCAATTCTGAAATTTTTTGCTTTTTCCTGCTAATCCTAGCATGATAAAGAAGATTCAAATAGAGTGAGATGCCAGCTCCTTTCATTCAGTCAGTAGCTTCAAACATTTCTGGACGTTTTTCAATGGCAAAAATCAATGAATATTGTAAATGCACAAACAGTAATATCTCCACATTGCAAGGTGCAATTCTGAAATTTTTTGCTTTTTCCTGCTAATCCTAGCATGATAAAGAAGATTCAAAGAGAGTGAGATGCCAGCTCCTTTCATTCAGTCAGTAGCTTCAAACATTTCTGGTATATGAATAACATGATGTTTTTCAATGGCAAAAATCAATGAATATTGTAAATGCACAAACAGTAATATCTCCACATTGCAAGGTGCAATTCTGAAATTTTTTGCTTTTTCCTGCTAATCCTAGCATGATAAAGAAGATTCAAAGAGAGTGAGATGCCAGCTCCTTTCATTCAGTCAGTAGCTTCAAACATTTCTGGACGTTTTTCAATGGCAAAAATCAATGAATATTGTAAATGCACAAACAGTAATATCTCCACATTGCAAGGTGCAATTCTGAAATTTTTTGCTTTTTCCTGCTAATCCTAGCATGATAAAGAAGATTCAAAGAGAGTGAGATGCCAGCTCCTTTCATTCAGTCAGTAGCTTCAAACATTTCTGGACGTTTTTCAATGGCAAAAATCAATGAATATTGTAAATGCACAAACAGTAATATCTCCACATTGCAAGGTGCAATTCTGAAATTTTTTGCTTTTTCCTGCTAATCCTAGCATGATAAAGAAGATTCAAAGAGAGTGAGATGCCAGCTCCTTTCATTCAGTCAGTAGCTTCAAACATTTCTGGTATATGAATAACATGATGTTTTTCAATGGCAAAAATCAATGAATATTGTAAATGCACAAACAGTAATATCTCCACATTGCAAGGTGCAATTCTGAAATTTTTTGCTTTTTGCTGCTAATCATAGCATGATAAAGAGGATTCATAGAGAGTGAGATGCCAAGCTCCTTTCATTCAGTCAGTAGCTTCAAACATTTCTGGACGTTTTTCAATGGCAAAAATCAATGAATATTGTAAATGCACAAACAGTAATATCTCCACATTGCAAGGTGCAATTCTGAAATTTTTTGCTTTTTCCTGCTAATCCTAGCATGATAAAGAAGATTCAAAGAGAGTGAGATGCCAGCTCCTTTCATTCAGTCAGTAGCTTCAAACATTTCTGGTATATGAATAACATGATGTTTTTCAATGGCAAAAATCAATGAATATTGTAAATGCACAAACAGTAATATCTCCACATTGCAAGGTGCAATTCTGAAATTTTTTGCTTTTTCCTGCTAATCCTAGCATGATAAAGAAGATTCAAAGAGAGTGAGATGCCAGCTCCTTTCATTCAGTCAGTAGCTTCAAACATTTCTGGTATATGAATAACATTATGTTTTTCAATGGCAAAAATCAATGAATATTGTAAATGCACAAACAGTAATATCTCCACATTGCAAGGTGCAATTCTGAAATTTTTTGCTTTTTCCTGCTAATCCTAGCATGATAAAGAAGATTCAAAGAGAGTGAGATGCCAGCTCCTTTCATTCAGTCAGTAGCTTCAAACATTTCTGGACGTTTTTCAATGCCAAAAATCAATGAATATTGTAAATGCACAAACAGTAATATCTCCACATTGCAAGGTGCAATTCTGAAATTTTTTGCTTTTTCCTGCTAATCCTAGCATGATAAAGAAGATTCAAAGAGAGTGAGATGCCTGCTCCTTTCATTCAGTCAGTAGCTTCAAACATTTCTGGTATATGAATAACATGATGTTTTTCAATGGCAAAAATCAATGAATATTGTAAATGCACAAACAGTAATATCTCCACATTGCAAGGTGCAATTCTGAAATTTTTTGCTTTTTCCAGCTAATCCTAGCATGATAAAGAAGATTCAAAGAGAGTGAGATGCCAGCTCCTTTCATTCAGTCAGTAGCTTCAAACATTTCTGGTATATGAATAACATGATGTTTTTCAATGGCAAAAATCAATGAATATTGTAAATGCACAAACAGTAATATCACCACATTGCAAGGTGCAATTCTGAAATTTTTTGCTTTTTCCTGCTAATCCTAGCATGATAAAGAAGATTCAAAGAGAGTGAGATGCCAGCTCCTTTCATTCAGTCAGTAGCTTCAAACATTTCTGGACGTTTTTCAATGGAAAAATCAATGAATATTGTAAATGCACAAACAGTAATATCTCCACATTGCAAGGTGCAATTCTGAAATTTTTTGCTTTTTCCTGCTAATCCTAGCATGATAAAGAAGATTCAAAGAGAGTGAGATGCCAGCTCCTTTCATTCAGTCAGTAGCTTCAAACATTTCTGGACGTTTTTCAATGGCAAAAATCAATGAATATTGTAAATGCACAAACAGTAATATCTCCACATTGCAAGGTGCAATTCTGAAATTTTTTGCTTTTTCCTGCTAATCCTAGCATGATAAAGAAGATTCAAAGAGAGTGAGATGCCAGCTCCTTTCATTCAGTCAGTAGCTTCAAACATTTCTGGTATATGAATAACATGATGTTTTTCAATGGCAAAAATCAATGAATATTGTAAATGCACAAACAGTAATATCTCCACATTGCAAGGTGCAATTCTGAAATTTTTTGCTTTTTCCTGCTAATCCTAGCATGATAAAGAAGATTCATAGAGAGTGAGATGCCAAGCTCCTTTCATTCAGTCAGTAGCTTCAAACATTTCTGGACGTTTTTCAATGGCAAAAATCAATGAATATTGTAAATGCACAAACAGTAATATCTCCACATTGCAACGTGCAATTCTGAAATTTTTTGCTTTTTCCTGCTAATCCTAGCATGATAAAGAAGATTCAAAGAGAGTGAGATGCCAGCTCCTTTCATTCAGTCAGTAGCTTCAAACATTTCTGGTATATGAATAACATGATGTTTTTCAATGGCAAAAATCAATGAATATTGTAAATGCATAAACAGTAATATCTCCACATTGCAAGGTGCAATTCTGAAATTTTTTGCTTTTTCCTGCTAATCCTAGCATGATAAAGAAGATTCAAATAGAGTGAGATGCCAGCTCCTTTCATTCAGTCAGTAGCTTCAAACATTTCTGGACGTTTTTCAATGGCAAAAATCAATGAATATTGTAAATGCACAAACAGTAATATCTCCACATTGCAAGGTGCAATTCTGAAATTTTTTGCTTTTTCCTGCTAATCCTAGCATGATAAAGAAGATTCAAAGAGAGTGAGATGCCAGCTCCTTTCATTCAGTCAGTAGCTTCAAACATTTCTGGTATATGAATAACATGATGTTTTTCAATGGCAAAAATCAATGAATATTGTAAATGCACAAACAGTAATATCTCCACATTGCAAGGTGCAATTCTGAAATTTTTTGCTTTTTCCTGCTAATCCTAGCATGATAAAGAAGATTCAAAGAGAGTGAGATGCCAGCTCCTTTCATTCAGTCAGTAGCTTCAAACATTTCTGGACGTTTTTCAATGGCAAAAATCAATGAATATTGTAAATGCACAAACAGTAATATCTCCACATTGCAAGGTGCAATTCTGAAATTTTTTGCTTTTTCCTGCTAATCCTAGCATGATAAAGAAGATTCAAAGAGAGTGAGATGCCAGCTCCTTTCATTCAGTCAGTAGCTTCAAACATTTCTGGACGTTTTTCAATGGCAAAAATCAATGAATATTGTAAATGCACAAACAGTAATATCTCCACATTGCAAGGTGCAATTCTGAAATTTTTTGCTTTTTCCTGCTAATCCTAGCATGATAAAGAAGATTCAAAGAGAGTGAGATGCCAGCTCCTTTCATTCAGTCAGTAGCTTCAAACATTTCTGGTATATGAATAACATGATGTTTTTCAATGGCAAAAATCAATGAATATTGTAAATGCACAAACAGTAATATCTCCACATTGCAAGGTGCAATTCTGAAATTTTTTGCTTTTTGCTGCTAATCATAGCATGATAAAGAGGATTCATAGAGAGTGAGATGCCAAGCTCCTTTCATTCAGTCAGTAGCTTCAAACATTTCTGGACGTTTTTCAATGGCAAAAATCAATGAATATTGTAAATGCACAAACAGTAATATCTCCACATTGCAAGGTGCAATTCTGAAATTTTTTGCTTTTTCCTGCTAATCCTAGCATGATAAAGAAGATTCAAAGAGAGTGAGATGCCAGCTCCTTTCATTCAGTCAGTAGCTTCAAACATTTCTGGTATATGAATAACATGATGTTTTTCAATGGCAAAAATCAATGAATATTGTAAATGCACAAACAGTAATATCTCCACATTGCAAGGTGCAATTCTGAAATTTTTTGCTTTTTCCTGCTAATCCTAGCATGATAAAGAAGATTCAAAGAGAGTGAGATGCCAGCTCCTTTCATTCAGTCAGTAGCTTCAAACATTTCTGGTATATGAATAACATTATGTTTTTCAATGGCAAAAATCAATGAATATTGTAAATGCACAAACAGTAATATCTCCACATTGCAAGGTGCAATTCTGAAATTTTTTGCTTTTTCCTGCTAATCCTAGCATGATAAAGAAGATTCAAAGAGAGTGAGATGCCAGCTCCTTTCATTCAGTCAGTAGCTTCAAACATTTCTGGACGTTTTTCAATGCCAAAAATCAATGAATATTGTAAATGCACAAACAGTAATATCTCCACATTGCAAGGTGCAATTCTGAAATTTTTTGCTTTTTCCTGCTAATCCTAGCATGATAAAGAAGATTCAAAGAGAGTGAGATGCCTGCTCCTTTCATTCAGTCAGTAGCTTCAAACATTTCTGGTATATGAATAACATGATGTTTTTCAATGGCAAAAATCAATGAATATTGTAAATGCACAAACAGTAATATCTCCACATTGCAAGGTGCAATTCTGAAATTTTTTGCTTTTTCCAGCTAATCCTAGCATGATAAAGAAGATTCAAAGAGAGTGAGATGCCAGCTCCTTTCATTCAGTCAGTAGCTTCAAACATTTCTGGTATATGAATAACATGATGTTTTTCAATGGCAAAAATCAATGAATATTGTAAATGCACAAACAGTAATATCACCACATTGCAAGGTGCAATTCTGAAATTTTTTGCTTTTTCCTGCTAATCCTAGCATGATAAAGAAGATTCAAAGAGAGTGAGATGCCAGCTCCTTTCATTCAGTCAGTAGCTTCAAACATTTCTGGACGTTTTTCAATGGAAAAATCAATGAATATTGTAAATGCACAAACAGTAATATCTCCACATTGCAAGGTGCAATTCTGAAATTTTTTGCTTTTTCCTGCTAATCCTAGCATGATAAAGAAGATTCAAAGAGAGTGAGATGCCAGCTCCTTTCATTCAGTCAGTAGCTTCAAACATTTCTGGACGTTTTTCAATGGCAAAAATCAATGAATATTGTAAATGCACAAACAGTAATATCTCCACATTGCAAGGTGCAATTCTGAAATTTTTTGCTTTTTCCTGCTAATCCTAGCATGATAAAGAAGATTCAAAGAGAGTGAGATGCCAGCTCCTTTCATTCAGTCAGTAGCTTCAAACATTTCTGGTATATGAATAACATGATGTTTTTCAATGGCAAAAATCAATGAATATTGTAAATGCACAAACAGTAATATCTCCACATTGCAAGGTGCAATTCTGAAATTTTTTGCTTTTTCCTGCTAATCCTAGCATGATAAAGAAGATTCATAGAGAGTGAGATGCCAAGCTCCTTTCATTCAGTCAGTAGCTTCAAACATTTCTGGACGTTTTTCAATGGCAAAAATCAATGAATATTGTAAATGCACAAACAGTAATATCTCCACATTGCAACGTGCAATTCTGAAATTTTTTGCTTTTTCCTGCTAATCCTAGCATGATAAAGAAGATTCAAAGAGAGTGAGATGCCAGCTCCTTTCATTCAGTCAGTAGCTTCAAACATTTCTGGTATATGAATAACATGATGTTTTTCAATGGCAAAAATCAATGAATATTGTAAATGCACAAACAGTAATATCTCCACATTGCAAGGTGCAATTCTGAAATTTTTTGCTCTTTCCTGCTAATCCTAGCATGATAAAGAAGATTCAAAGAGAGTGAGATGCCAGCTCCTTTCATTCAGTCAGTAGCTTCAAACATTTCTGGTATATGAATAACATTATGTTTTTCAATGGCAAAAATCAATGAATATTGTAAATGCACAAACAGTAATATCTCCACATTGCAAGGTGCAATTCTGAAATTTTTTGCTTTTTCCTGCTAATCCTAGCATGATAAAGAAGATTCAAAGAGAGTGAGATGCCAGCTCCTTTCATTCAGTCAGTAGCTTTAAACATTTCTGGACGTTTTTCAATGGCAAAAATCAATGAATATTGTAAATGCACAAACAATAATATCTCCACATTGCAAGGTGCAATTCTGAAATTTTTTGCTTTTTCCTGCTAATCCTAGCATGATAAAGAAGATTCAAAGAGAGTGAGATGCCAGCTCCTTTCATTCAGTCAGTAGCTTCAAACATTTCTGGACGTTTTTCAATGGCAAAAATCAATGAATATTGTAAATGCACAAACAGTAATATCTCCACATTGCAAGGTGCAATTCTGAAATTTTTTGCTTTTTCCTGCTAATCCTAGCATGATAAAGAAGATTCAAAGAGAGTGAGATGCCAGCTCCTTTCATTCAGTCAGTAGCTTCAAACATTTCTGGTATATGAATAACATGATGTTTTTCAATGGCAAAAATCAATGAATATTGTAAATGCACAAACAGTAATATCTCCACATTGCAAGGTGCAATTCTGTAATTTTTTGCTTTTTCCTGCTAATCCTAGCATGATAAAGAAGATTCAAAGAGAGTGAGATGCCAGCTCCTTTCATTCAGTCAGTAGCTTCAAACATTTCTGGACGTTTTTCAATGGCAAAAATCAATGAATATTGTAAATGCACAAACAGTATTATCTCCACATTGCAAGGTGCAATTCTGAAATTTTTTGCTTTTTCCTGCTAATCCTAGCATGATAAAGAAGATTCAAAGAGAGTGAGATGCCAGCTCCTTTCATTCAGTCAGTAGCTTCAAACATTTCTGGTATATGAATAACATGATGTTTTTCAATGGCAAAAATCAATGAATATTGTAAATGCACAAACAGTAATATCTCCACATTGCAAGGTGCAATTCTGAAATTTTTTGCTTTTTCCTGCTAATCCTAGCATGATAAAGAAGATTCAAAGAGAGTGAGATGCCAGCTCCTTTCATTCAGTCAGTAGCTTCAAACATTTCTGGACGTTTTTCAATGGCAAAAATCAATGAATATTGTAAATGCACAAACAGTAATATCTCCACATTGCAAGGTGCAATTCTGAAATTTTTTGCTTTTTCCTGCTAATCCTAGCATGATAAAGAAGATTCAAAGAGAGTGAGATGCCAGCTCCTTTCATTCAGTCAGTAGCTTCAAACATTTCTGGACGTTTTTCAATGGCAAAAATCAATGAATATTGTAAATGCACAAACAGTAATATCTCCACATTGCAAGGTACAATTCTGAAATTTTTTGCTTTTTCCTGCTAATCCTAGCATGATAAAGAAGATTCAAAGAGAGTGAGATGCCAGCTCCTATCATTCAGTCAGTAGCTTCAAACATTTCTGGACGTTTTTCAATGGCAAAAATCAATGAATATTGTAAATGCACAAACAGTAATATCTCCACATTGCAAGGTGCAATTCTGAAATTTTTTGCTTTTTCCTGCTAATCCTAGCATGATAAAGAAGATTCAAAGAGAGTGAGATGCCAGCTCCTTTCATTCAGTCAGTAGCTTCAAACATTTCTGGACGTTTTTCAATGGCAAAAATCAATGAATATTGTAAATGCACAAACAGTAATATCTCCACATTGCAAGGAGCAATTCTGAAATTTTTTGCTTTTTCCTGCTAATCCTAGCATGATAAAGAAGATTCAAAGAGAGTGAGATGCCAGCTCCTTTCATTCAGTCAGTAGCTTCAAACATTTCTGGACGTTTTTCAATGGCAAAAATCAATGAATATTGTAAATGCACAAACAGTAATATCTCCACATTGCAAGGTACAATTCTGAAATTTTTTGCTTTTTCCTGCTAATCCTAGCATGATAAAGAAGATTCAAAGAGAGTGAGATGCCAGCTCCTTTCATTCAGTCAGTAGCTTCAAACATTTCTGGACGTTTTTCAATGGCAAAAATCAATGAATATTGTAAATGCACAAACAGTAATATCTCCACATTGCAAGGTGCAATTCTGAAATTTTTTGCTTTTTCCTGCTAATCCTAGCATGATAAAGAAGATTCAAAGAGAGTGAGATGCCAGCTCCTTTCATTCAGTCAGTAGCTTCAAACATTTCTAGACATTTTTCAATGGCAAAAATCAATGAATATTGTAAATGCACAAACAGTAATATATCCACATTGCAAGGTGCAATTCTGAAATTTTTTGCTTTTTCCTGCTAATCCTAGCATGATAAAGAAGATTCAAAGAGAGTGAGATGCCAGCTCCTTTCATTCAGTCAGTAGCTTCAAACATTTCTGGTATATGAATAACATGATGTTTTTCAATGGCAAAAATCAATGAATATTGTAAATGCACAAACAGTAATATCTCCACATTGCAAGGTGCAATTCTGAAATTTTTTGCTTTTTCCTGCTAATCCTAGCATGATAAAGAAGATTCAAAGAGAGTGAGATGCCAGCTCCTTTCATTCAGTCAGTAGCTTCAAACATTTCTGGACGTTTTTCAATGGCAAAAATCAATGAATATTTTAAATGCACAAACAGTAATATCTCCACATTGCAAGGTGCAATTCTGAAATTTTTTGCTTTTTCCTGCGAATCCTAGCGTGATAAAGAAGATTCAAAGAGAGTGAGATGCCAGCTCCTTTCATTCAGTCAGTAGCTTCAAACATTTCTGGACGTTTTTCAATGGCAAAAATCAATGAATATTGTAAATGCACAAACAGTAATATCTCCACATTGCAAGGTGCAATTCTGAAATTTTTTGCTTTTTCCTGCTAATCCTAGCATGATAAAGAAGATTCAAAGAGAGTGAAATGCCAGCTCCTTTCATTCAGTCAGTAGCTTCAAACATTTCTGGACGTTTTTCAATGGCAAAAATCAATGAATATTGTAAATGCACAAACAGTAATATCTCCACATTGCAAGGTACAATTCTGAAATTTTTTGCTTTTTCCTGCTAATCCTAGCATGATAAAGAAGATTCAAAGAGAGTGAGATGCCAGCTCCTTTCATTCAGTCAGTAGCTTCAAACATTTCTGGACGTTTTTCAATGGCAAAAATCAATGAATATTGTAAATGCACAAACAGTAATATCTCCACATTGCAAGGTGCAATTCTGAAATTTTTTGCTTTTTCCTGCTAATCCTAGCATGATAAAGAAGATTCAAAGAGAGTGAGATGCCAGCTCCTTTCATTCAGTCAGTAGCTTCAAACATTTCTGGACATTTTTCAATGGCAAAAATCAATGAATATTGTAAATGCACAAAAAGTAATATCTCCACATTGCAAGGTGCAATTCTGAAATTTTTTGCTTTTTCCTGCTAATCCTAGCATGATAAAGAAGATTCAAAGAGAGTGAGATGCCAGCTCCTTTCATTCAGTCAGTAGCTTCAAACATTTCTGGTATATGAATAACATGATGTTTTTCAATGGCAAAAATCAATGAATATTGTAAATGCACAAACAGTAATATCTCCACATTGCAAGGTGCAATTCTGAAATTTTTTGCTTTTTCCTGCTAATCCTAGCATGATAAAGAAGATTCAAAGAGAGTGAGATGCCAGCTCCTTTCATTCAGTCAGTAGCTTCAAACATTTCTGGACGTTTTTCAATGGCAAAAATCAATGAATATTGTAAATGCACAAACAGTAATATCTCCACATTGCAAGGTGCAATTCTGAAATTTTTTGCTTTTTCCTGCTAATCCTAGCATGATAAAGAAGATTCAAAGAGAGTGAGATGCCAGCTCCTTTCATTCAGTCAGTAGCTTCAAACATTTCTGGACGTTTTTCAATGGCAAAAATCAATGAATATTGTAAATGCACAAACAGTAATATCTCCACATTGCAAGGTACAATTCTGAAATTTTTTGCTTTTTCCTGCTAATCCTAGCATGATAAAGAAGATTCAAAGAGAGTGAGATGCCAGCTCCTATCATTCAGTCAGTAGCTTCAAACATTTCTGGACGTTTTTCAATGGCAAAAATCAATGAATATTGTAAATGCACAAACAGTAATATCTCCACATTGCAAGGTGCAATTCTGAAATTTTTTGCTTTTTCCTGCTAATCCTAGCATGATAAAGAAGATTCAAAGAGAGTGAGATGCCAGCTCCTTTCATTCAGTCAGTAGCTTCAAACATTTCTGGACGTTTTTCAATGGCAAAAATCAATGAATATTGTAAATGCACAAACAGTAATATCTCCACATTGCAAGGAGCAATTCTGAAATTTTTTGCTTTTTCCTGCTAATCCTAGCATGATAAAGAAGATTCAAAGAGAGTGAGATGCCAGCTCCTTTCATTCAGTCAGTAGCTTCAAACATTTCTGGACGTTTTTCAATGGCAAAAATCAATGAATATTGTAAATGCACAAACAGTAATATCTCCACATTGCAAGGTACAATTCTGAAATTTTTTGCTTTTTCCTGCTAATCCTAGCATGATAAAGAAGATTCAAAGAGAGTGAGATGCCAGCTCCTTTCATTCAGTCAGTAGCTTCAAACATTTCTGGACGTTTTTCAATGGCAAAAATCAATGAATATTGTAAATGCACAAACAGTAATATCTCCACATTGCAAGGTGCAATTCTGAAATTTTTTGCTTTTTCCTGCTAATCCTAGCATGATAAAGAAGATTCAAAGAGAGTGAGATGCCAGCTCCTTTCATTCAGTCAGTAGCTTCAAACATTTCTAGACATTTTTCAATGGCAAAAATCAATGAATATTGTAAATGCACAAACAGTAATATATCCACATTGCAAGGTGCAATTCTGAAATTTTTTGCTTTTTCCTGCTAATCCTAGCATGATAAAGAAGATTCAAAGAGAGTGAGATGCCAGCTCCTTTCATTCAGTCAGTAGCTTCAAACATTTCTGGTATATGAATAACATGATGTTTTTCAATGGCAAAAATCAATGAATATTGTAAATGCACAAACAGTAATATCTCCACATTGCAAGGTGCAATTCTGAAATTTTTTGCTTTTTCCTGCTAATCCTAGCATGATAAAGAAGATTCAAAGAGAGTGAGATGCCAGCTCCTTTCATTCAGTCAGTAGCTTCAAACATTTCTGGACGTTTTTCAATGGCAAAAATCAATGAATATTTTAAATGCACAAACAGTAATATCTCCACATTGCAAGGTGCAATTCTGAAATTTTTTGCTTTTTCCTGCGAATCCTAGCGTGATAAAGAAGATTCAAAGAGAGTGAGATGCCAGCTCCTTTCATTCAGTCAGTAGCTTCAAACATTTCTGGACGTTTTTCAATGGCAAAAATCAATGAATATTGTAAATGCACAAACAGTAATATCTCCACATTGCAAGGTGCAATTCTGAAATTTTTTGCTTTTTCCTGCTAATCCTAGCATGATAAAGAAGATTCAAAGAGAGTGAAATGCCAGCTCCTTTCATTCAGTCAGTAGCTTCAAACATTTCTGGACGTTTTTCAATGGCAAAAATCAATGAATATTGTAAATGCACAAACAGTAATATCTCCACATTGCAAGGTACAATTCTGAAATTTTTTGCTTTTTCCTGCTAATCCTAGCATGATAAAGAAGATTCAAAGAGAGTGAGATGCCAGCTCCTTTCATTCAGTCAGTAGCTTCAAACATTTCTGGACGTTTTTCAATGGCAAAAATCAATGAATATTGTAAATGCACAAACAGTAATATCTCCACATTGCAAGGTGCAATTCTGAAATTTTTTGCTTTTTCCTGCTAATCCTAGCATGATAAAGAAGATTCAAAGAGAGTGAGATGCCAGCTCCTTTCATTCAGTCAGTAGCTTCAAACATTTCTGGACATTTTTCAATGGCAAAAATCAATGAATATTGTAAATGCACAAAAAGTAATATCTCCACATTGCAAGGTGCAATTCTGAAATTTTTTGCTTTTTCCTGCTAATCCTAGCATGATAAAGAAGATTCAAAGAGAGTGAGATGCCAGCTCCTTTCATTCAGTCAGTAGCTTCAAACATTTCTGGTATATGAATAACATGATGTTTTTCAATGGCAAAAATCAATGAATATTGTAAATGCACAAACAGTAATATCTCCACATTGCAAGGTGCAATTCTGAAATTTTTTGCTTTTTCCTGCTAATCCTAGCATGATAAAGAAGATTCAAAGAGAGTGAGATGCCAGCTCCTTTCATTCAGTCAGTAGCTTCAAACATTTCTGGACGTTTTTCAATGGCAAAAATCAATGAATATTGTAAATGCACAAACAGTAATATCTCCACATTGCAAGGTGCAATTCTGAAATTTTTTGCTTTTTCCTGCTAATCCTAGCATGATAAAGAAGATTCAAAGAGAGTGAGATGCCAGCTCCTTTCATTCAGTCAGTAGCTTCAAACATTTCTGGACGTTTTTCAATGGCAAAAATCAATGAATATTGTAAATGCACAAACAGTAATATCTCCACATTGCAAGGTGCAATTCTGAAATTTTTTGCTTTTTCCTGCTAATCCTAGCATGATAAAGAAGATTCAAAGAGAGTGAGATGCCAGCTCCTTTCATTCAGTCAGTAGCTTCAAACATTTCTGGTATATGAATAACATGATGTTTTTCAATGGCAAAAATCAATGAATATTGTAAATGCACAAACAGTAATATCTCCACATTGCAAGGTGCAATTCTGAAATTTTTTGCTTTTTCCTGCTAATCCTAGCATGATAAAGAAGATTCAAAGAGAGTGAGATGCCAGCTCCTTTCATTCAGTCAGTAGCTTCAAACATTTCTGGACGTTTTTCAATGGCAAAAATCAATGAATATTGTAAATGCACAAACAGTAATATCTCCACATTGCAAGGTGCAATTCTGAATTTTTTTGCTTTTTCCTGCTAATCCTAGCATGATAAAGAAGCTTCAAAGAGAGTGAGATGCCAGCTCCTTTCATTCAGTCAGTAGCTTCAAACATTTCTGGTATATGAATAACATGATGTTTTTCAATGGCAAAAATCAATGAATATTGTAAATGCACAAACAGTAATATCTCCACATTGCAAGGTGCAATTCTGAAGTTTTTTGCTTTTTCCAGCTAATCCTAGCATGATAAAGAAGATTCAAAGAGAGTGAGATGCCAGCTCCTTTCATTCAGTCAGTAGCTTCAAACATTTCTGGTATATGAATAACATGATGTTTTTCAATGGCAAAAATCAATGAATATTGTAAATGCACAAACAGTAATATCTCCACATTGCAAGGTGCAATTCTGAAATTTTTTGCTTTTTCCTGCTAATCCTAGCATGATAAAGAAGATTCAAAGAGAGTGAGATGCCAGCTCCTTTCATTCAGTCAGTAGCTTCAAACATTTCTGGACGTTTTTCAATGGCAAAAATCAATGAATATTGTAAATGCACAAACAGTAATATCTCCACATTGCAAGGTGCAATTCTGAAATTTTTTGCTTTTTCCTGCTAATCCTAGCATGATAAAGAAGATTCAAAGAGAGTGAGATGCCAGCTCCTTTCATTCAGTCAGTAGCTTCAAACATTTCTGGTATATGAATAACATGATGTTTTTCAATGGCAAAAATCAATGAATATTGTAAATGCACAAACAGTAATATCTCCACATTGCAAGGTGCAATTCTGAATTTTTTTGCTTTTTCCTGCTAATCCTAGCATGATAAAGAAGATTCAAAGAGAGTGAGATGCCAAGCTCTTTTCATTCAGTCAGTAGCTTCAAACATTTCTGGACGTTTTTCAATGGCAAAAATCAATGAATATTGTAAATGCACAAACAGTAATATCTCCACATTGCAAGGTGCAATTCTGAAATTTTTTGCTTTTTCCTGCTAATCCTAGCATGATAAAGAAGATTCAAAGAGAGTGAGATGCCAGCTCCTTTCATTCAGTCAGTAGCTTCAAACATTTCTGGACGTTTTTCAATGGCAAAAATCAATGAATATTGTAAATGCACAAACAGTAATATCTCCACATTGCAAGGTGCAATTCTGAAATTTTTTGCTTTTTCCTGCTAATCCTAGCATGATAAAGAAGATTCAAAGAGAGTGAGATGCCAGCTCCTTTCATTCAGTCAGTAGCTTCAAACATTTCTGGTATATGAATAACATGATGTTTTTCAATGGCAAAAATCAATGAATATTGTGAATGCACAAACAGTAATATCTCCACATTGCAAGGTGCAATTCTGAAATTTTTGCTTTTTCCTGCTAATCCTAGCATGATAAAGAAGATTCAAAGAGAGTGAGATGCCAGCTCCTTTCATTCAGTCAGTAGCTTCAAACATTTCTGGACGTTTTTCAATGGCAAAAATCAATGAATATTGTAAATGCACAAACAGTAATATCTCCACATTGCAAGGTGCAATTCTGAATTTTTTTGCTTTTTCCTGCTAATCCTAGCATGATAAAGAAGATTCAAAGAGAGTGAGATGCCAGCTCCTTTCATTCAGTCAGTAGCTTCAAACATTTCTGGTATATGAATAACATGATGTTTTTCAATGGCAAAAATCAATGAATATTGTAAATGCACAAACAGTAATATCTCCACATTGCAAGGTGCAATTCTGAAATTTTTTGCTTTTTCCTGCTAATCCTAGAATGATAAAGAAGATTCAAAGAGAGTGAGATGCCAGCTCCTTTCATTCAGTCAGTAGCTTCAAACATTTCTGGACGTTTTTCAATGGCAAAAATCAATGAATATTGTAAATGCACAAACAGTAATATCTCCACATTGCAAGGTGCAATTCTGAAATTTTTTGCTTTTTCCTGCTAATCCTAGCATGATAAAGAAGATTCAAAGAGAGTGAGATGCCAGCTCCTTTCATTCAGTCAGTAGCTTCAAACATTTCTGGACGTTTTTCAATGGCAAAAATCATTGAATATTGTAAATGCACAAACAGTAATATCTCCACATTGCAAGGCACAATTCTGAATTTTTTTGCTTTTTCCTGCTAATCCTAGCATGATAAAGAAGATTCAAAGAGAGTGAGATGCCAGCTCCTTTCATTCAGTCAGTAACTTCAAACATTTCTGGACGTTTTTCAATGGCAAAAATCAATGAATATTGTAAATGCACAAACAGTAATATCTCCACATTGCAAGGTGCAATTCTGAAATTTTTTGCTTTTTCCTGCAAATCCTAGCATGATAAAGAAGATTCAAAGAGAGTGAGATGCCAGCTCCTTTCATTCAGTCAGTAGCTTCAAACATTTCTGGTATATGAATAACATGATGTTTTTCAATGGCAAAAATCAATGAATATTGTAAATGCACAAACAGTAATATCTCCACATTGCAAGGTGCAATTCTGAAATTTTTTGCTTTTTCCTGCTAATCCTAGCATGATAAAGAAGATTCAAAGAGAGTGAGATGCCAGCTCCTTTCATTCAGTCAGTAGCTTCAAACATTTCTGGTATATGAATAACATGATGTTTTTCAATGGCAAAAATCAATGAATATTGTAAATGCACAAACAGTAATATCTCCACATTGCAAGGTGCAATTCTGAAATTTTTTGCTTTTTCCTGCTAATCCTAGCATGATAAAGAAGATTCAAAGAGAGTGAGATGCCAGCTCCTTTCATTCAGTCAGTAGCTTCAAACATTTCTGGACGTTTTTCAATGGCAAAAATCAATGAATATTGTAAATGCACAAACAGTAATATCTCCACATTGCAAGGTGCAATTCTGAAATTTTTTGCTTTTTCCTGCTAATCCTAGCATGATAAAGAAGATTCAAAGAGAGTGAGATGCCAGCTCCTTTCATTCAGTCAGTAGCTTCAAACATTTCTGGACGTTTTTCAATGGCAAAAATCAATGAATATTGTAAATGCACTAACAGTAATATCTCCACATTGCAAGGTGCAATTCTGAAATTTTTTGCTTTTTCCTGCTAATCCTAGCATGATAAAGAAGATTCAAAGAGAGTGAGATGCCAGCTCCTTTCATTCAGTCAGTAGCTTCAAACATTTCTGGTATAAGAATAACATGATGTTTTTCAATGGCAAAAATCAATGAATATTGTAAATGCACAAACAGTAATATCTCCACATTGCAAGGTGCAATTCTGAAATTTTTTGCTTTTTCCTGCTAATCCTAGCATGATAAAGAAGATTCAAAGAGAGTGAGATGCCAAGCTCCTTTCATTCAGTCAGTAGCTTCAAACATTTCTGGATGTTTTTCAATGGCAAAAATCAATGAATATTGTAAATGCACAAACAGTAATATCTCCACATTGCAAGGTGCAAATCTGAAATTTTTTGCTTTTTCCTGCTAATCCTAGCATGATAAAGAAGATTCAAAGAGAGTGAGATGCCAGCTCCTTTCATTCAGTCAGTAGCTTCAAACATTTCTGGACGTTTTTCAATGGCAAAAATCAATGAATATTGTAAATGCACAAACAGTAATATCTCCACATTGCAAGGTGCAATTCTGAAATTTTTTGCTTTTTCCTGCTAATCCTAGCATGATAAAGAAGATTCAAAGAGAGTGAGATGCCAGCTCCTTTCATTCAGTCAGTAGCTTCAAACATTTCTGGTATATGAATAACATGATGTTTTTCAATGGCAAAAATCAATGAATATTGTAAATGCACAAACAGTAATATCTCCACATTGCAAGGTGCAATTCAGAAATTTTTGCTTTTTCCTGCTAATCCTAGCATGATAAAGAAGATTCAAAGAGAGTGAGATGCCAGCTCCTTTCATTCAGTCAGTAGCTTCAAACATTTCTGGACGTTTTTCAATGGCAAAAATCAATGAATATTGTAAATGCACAAACAGTAATATCTCCACATTGCAAGGTGCAATTCTGAAATTTTTTGCTTTTTCCTGCTAATACTAGCATGATAAAGAAGATTCAAAGAGAGTGAGATGCCAGCTCCTTTCATTCAGTCAGTAGCTTCAAACATTTCTGGACGTTTTTCAATGGCAAAAATCAATGAATATTGTAAATGCACAAACAGTAATATCTCCACATTGCAAGGTGCAATTCTGAATTTTTTTGCTTTTTCCTGCTAATCCTAGCATGATAAAGAAGATTCAAAGAGAGTGAGATGCCAGCTCCTTTCATTCAGTCAGTAGCTTCAAACATTTCTGGACGTTTTTCAATGGCAAAAATCAATGAATATTGTAAATGCACAAACAGTAATATCTCCACATTGCAAGGTGCAATTCTGAAATTTTTTGCTTTTTCCTGCTAATCCTAGCATGATAAAGAAGATTCAAAGAGAGTGAGATGCCAGCTCCTTTCATTCAGTCAGTAGCTTCAAACATTTCTGGACGTTTTTCAATGGCAAAAATCAATGAATATTGTAAATGCAAAAACAGTAATATCTCCACATTGCAAGGCACAATTCTGAAATTTTTTGCTTTTTCCTGCTAATCCTAGCATGATAAAGAAGATTCAAAGAGAGTGAGATGCCAGCTCCTTTCATTCAGTCAGTAGCTTCAAACATTTCTGGACGTTTTTCAATGGCAAAAATCAATGAATATTGTAAATGCACAAACAGTAATATCTCCACATTGCAAGGTACAATTCTGAAATTTTTTGCTTTTTCCTGCTAATCCTAGCATGATAAAGAAGATTCAAAGAGAGTGAGATGCCAGCTCCTTTCATTCAGTCAGTAGCTTCAAACATTTCTGGACGTTTTTCAATGGCAAAAATCAATGAATATTGTAAATGCACAAACAGTAATATCTCCACATTGCAAGGTGCAATTCTGAAATTTTTTGCTTTTTCCTGCTAATACTAGCATGATAAAGAAGATTCAAAGAGAGTGAGATGCCAGCTCCTTTCATTCAGTCAGTAGCTTCAAACATTTCTGGACTTTTTTCAATGGCAAAAATCAATGAATATTGTAAATGCACAAACAGTAATATCTCCACATTGCAAGGTGCAATTCTGAATTTTTTTGCTTTTTCCTGCTAATCCTAGCATGATAAAGAAGATTCAAAGAGAGTGAGATGCCAGCTCCTTTCATTCAGTCAGTAACTTCAAACATTTCTGGACGTTTTTCAATGGCAAAAATCAATGAATATTGTAAATGCACAAACAGTAATATCTCCACATTGCAAGGTGCAATTCTGAAATTTTTTGCTTTTTCCTGCAAATCCTAGCATGATAAAGAAGATTCAAAGAGAGTGAGATGCCAGCTCCTTTCATTCAGTCAGTAGCTTCAAACATTTCTGGTATATGAATAACATGATGTTTTTCAATGGCAAAAATCAATGAATATTGTAAATGCACAAACAGTAATATCTCCACATTGCAAGGTGCAATTCTGAAATTTTTTGCTTTTTCCTGCTAATCCTAGCATGATAAAGAAGATTCAAAGAGAGTGAGATGCCAGCTCCTTTCATTCAGTCAGTAGCTTCAAACATTTCTGGTATATGAATAACATGATGTTTTTCAATGGCAAAAATCAATGAATATTGTAAATGCACAAACAGTAATATCTCCACATTGCAAGGTGCAATTCTGAAATTTTTTGCTTTTTCCAGCTAATCCTAGCATGATAAAGAAGATTCAAAGAGAGTGAGATGCCAGCTCCTTTCATTCAGTCAGTAGCTTCAAACATTTCTGGACGTTTTTCAATGGCAAAAATCAATGAATATTGTAAATGCACAAACAGTAATATCTCCACATTGCAAGGTGCAATTCTGAATTTTTTTGCTTTTTCCTGCTAATCCTAGCATGATAAAGAAGATTCAAAGAGAGTGAGATGCCAGCTCCTTTCATTCAGTCAGTAGCTTCAAACATTTCTGGACGTTTTTCAATGGCAAAAATCAATGAATATTGTAAATGCACAAACAGTAATATCTCCACATTGTAAGGTGCAATTCTGAAATTTTTTGCTTTTTCCTGCAAATCCTAGCATGATAAAGAAGATTCAAAGAGAGTGAGATGCCAGCTCCTTTCATTCAGTCAGTAGCTTCAAACATTTCTGGTATATGAATAACATGATGTTTTTCAGTGGCAAAAATCAATGAATATTGTAAATGCACAAACAGTAATATCTCCACATTGCAAGGTGCAATTCTGAAATTTTTTGCTTTTTCCTGCTAATCCTAGCATGATAAAGAAGATTCAAAGAGAGTGAGATGCCAGCTCCTTTCATTCAGTCAGTAGCTTCAAACATTTCTGGTATATGAATAACATGATGTTTTTCAATGGCAAAAATCAATGAATATTGTAAATGCACAAACAGTAATATCTCCACATTGCAAGGTGCAATTCTGAAATTTTTTGCTTTTTCCAGCTAATCCTAGCATGATAAAGAAGATTCAAAGAGAGTGAGATGCCAGCTCCTTTCATTCAGTCAGTAGCTTCAAACATTTCTGGACGTTTTTCAATGGCAAAAATCAATGAATATTGTAAATGCACAAACAGTAATATCTCCACATTGCAAGGTGCAATTCTGAAATTTTTTGCTTTTTCCTGCTAATCCTAGCATGATAAAGAAGATTCAAAGAGAGTGAGATGCCAGCTCCTTTCATTCAGTCAGTAGCTTCAAACATTTCTGGTATATGAATAACATGATGTTTTTCAATGGCAAAAATCAATGAATATTGTAAATGCACAAACAGTAATATCTCCACATTGCAAGGTGCAATTCTGAAATTTTTTGCTTTTTCCTGCTAATCCTAGCATGATAAAGAAGATTCAAAGAGAGTGAGATGCCAGCTCCTTTCATTCAGTCAGTAGCTTCAAACATTTCTGGTATATGAATAACATGATGTTTTTCAATGGCAAAAATCAATGAATATTGTAAATGCACAAACAGTAATATCTCCACATTGCAAGGTGCAATTCTGAAATTTTTTGCTTTTTCCAGCTAATCCTAGCATGACAAAGAAGATTCAAAGAGAGTGAGATGCCAGCTCCTTTCATTCAGTCAGTAGCTTCAAACATTTCTGGTATATGAATAACATGATGTTTTTCAATGGCAAAAATCAATGAATATTGTAAATGCACAAACAGTAATATCTCCACATTGCAAGGTGCAATTCTGAAATTTTTTGCTTTTTCCTGCTAATCCTAGCATGATAAAGAAGATTCAAAGAGAGTGAGATGCCAGCTCCTTTCATTCAGTCAGTAGCTTCAAACATTTCTGGACGTTTTTCAATGGCAAAAATCAATGAATATTGTAAATGCACAAACAGTAATATCTCCACATTGCAAGGTGCAATTCTGAAATGTTTTGCTTTTTCCTGCTAATCCTAGCATGATAAAGAAGATTCAAAGAGAGTGAGATGCCAGCTCCTTTCATTCAGTCAGTAGCTTCAAACATTTCTGGACGTTTTTCAATGGCAAAAATCAATGAATATTGTAAATGCACAAACAGTAATATCTCCACATTGCAAGGTGCAATTCTGAAATTTTTTGCTTTTTCCTGCTAATCCTAGCATGATAAAGAAGTTTCAAAGAGAGTGAGATGCCAGCTCCTTTCATTCAGTCAGTAGCTTCAAACATTTCTGGTATATGAATAACATGATGTTTTTCAATGGCAAAAATCAATGAATATTGTAAATGCACAAACAGTAATATCTCCACATTGCAAGGTGCAATTCTGAAATTTTTTGCTTTTTCCTGCTAATCCTAGCATGATAAAGAAGATTCATAGAGAGTGAGATGCCAAGCTCCTTTCATTCAGTCAGTAGCTTCAAACATTTCTGGACGTTTTTCAATGGCAAAAATCAATGAATATTGTAAATGCACAAACAGTAATATCTCCACATTGCAAGGTGCAATTCTGAAATTTTTTGCTTTTTCCTGCTAATCCTAGCATGATAAAGAAGATTCAAAGAGAGTGAGATGCCAGCTCCTTTCATTCAGTCAGTAGCTTCAAACATTTCTGGACGTTTTTCAATGGCAAAAATCAATGAATATTGTAAATGCACAAACAGTAATATCTCCACATTGCAAGGTGCAATTCTGAAATTTTTTGCTTTTTCCTGCTAATCCTAGCATGATAAAGACGATTCAAAGAGAGTGAGATGCCAGCTCCTTTCATTCAGTCAGTAGCTTCAAACATTTCTGGTATATGAATAACATGATGTTTTTCAATGGCAAAAATCAATGAATATTGTAAATGCACAAACAGTAATATCTCCACATTGCAAGGTGCAATTCTGAAATTTTTGCTTTTTCCTGCTAATCCTAGCATGATAAAGAAGATTCAAAGAGAGTGAGATGCCAGCTCCTTTCATTCAGTCAGTAGCTTCAAACATTTCTGGACGTTTTTCAATGGCAAAAATCAATGAATATTGTAAATGCACAAACAGTAATATCTCCACATTGCAAGGTGCAATTCTGAAATTTTTTGCTTTTTCCTGCTAATCCTAGAATGATAAAGAAGATTCAAAGAGAGTGAGATGCCAGCTCCTTTCATTCAGTCAGTAGCTTCAAACATTTCTGGACGTTTTTCAATGGCAAAAATCAATGAATATTGTAAATGCACAAACAGTAATATCTCCACATTGCAAGGTGCAATTCTGAAATTTTTTGCTTTTTCCTGCTAATCCTAGCATGATAAAGAAGATTCAAAGAGAGTGAGATGCCAGCTCCTTTCATTCAGTCAGTAGCTTCAAACATTTCTGGACGTTTTTCAATGGCAAAAATCAATGAATATTGTAAATGCACAAACAGTAATATCTCCACATTGCAAGGCACAATTCTGAAATTTTTTGCTTTTTCCTGCTAATCCTAGCATGATAAAGAAGATTCAAAGAGAGTGAGATGCCAGCTCCTTTCATTCAGTCAGTAGCTTCAAACATTTCTGGACGTTTTTCAATGGCAAAAATCAATGAATATTGTAAATGCACAAACAGTAATATCTCCACATTGCAAGGTGCAATTCTGAAATTTTTTGCTTTTTCCTGCTAATACTAGCATGATAAAGAAGATTCAAAGAGAGTGAGATGCCAGCTCCTTTCATTCAGTCAGTAGCTTTAAACATTTCTGGACGTTTTTCAATGGCAAAAATCAATGAATATTGTAAATGCACAAACAGTAATATCTCCACATTGCAAGGTGCAATTCTGAATTTTTTTGCTTTTTCCTGCTAATCCTAGCATGATAAAGAAGATTCAAAGAGAGTGAGATGCCAGCTCCTTTCATTCAGTCAGTAGCTTCAAACATTTCTGGACGTTTTTCAATTGCAAAAATCAATGAATATTGTAAATGCACAAACAGTAATATCTCCACATTGCAAGGTGCAATTCTGAAATTTTTTGCTTTTTCCTGCAAATCCTAGCATGATAAAGAAGATTCAAAGAGAGTGAGATGCCAGCTCCTTTCATTCAGTCAGTAGCTTCAAACATTTCTGGTATATGAATAACATGATGTTTTTCAATGGCAAAAATCAATGAATATTGTAAATGCACAAACAGTAATATCTCCACATTGCAAGGTGCAATTCTGAAATTTTTTGCTTTTTCCTGCTAATCCTAGCATGATAAAGAAGATTCAAAGAGAGTGAGATGCCAGCTCCTTTCATTCAGTCAGTAGCTTCAAACATTTCTGGTATATGAATAACATGATGTTTTTCAATGGCAAAAATCAATGAATATTGTAAATGCACAAACAGTAATATCTCCACATTGCAAGGTGCAATTCTGAAATTTTTTGCTTTTTCCTGCTAATCCTAGCATGATAAAGAAGATTCAAAGAGAGTGAGATGCCAGCTCCTTTCATTCAGTCAGTAGCTTCAAACATTTCTGGACGTTTTTCAATGGCAAAAATCAATGAATATTGTAAATGCACAAACAGTAATATCTCCACATTGCAAGGTGCAATTCTGAAATTTTTTGCTTTTTCCTGCTAATCCTAGCATGATAAAGAAGATTCAAAGAGAGTGAGATGCCAGCTCCTTTCATTCAGTCAGTAGCTTCAAACATTTCTGGACGTTTTTCAATGGCAAAAATCAATGAATATTGTAAATGCACTAACAGTAATATCTCCACATTGCAAGGTGCAATTCTGAAATTTTTTGCTTTTTCCTGCTAATCCTAGCATGATAAAGAAGATTCAAAGAGAGTGAGATGCCAGCTCCTTTCATTCAGTCAGTAGCTTCAAACATTTCTGGTATATGAATAACATGATGTTTTTCAATGGCAAAAATCAATGAATATTGTAAATGCACAAACAGTAATATCTCCACATTGCAAGGTGCAATTCTGAAATTTTTTGCTTTTTCCTGCTAATCCTAGCATGATAAAGAAGATTCAAAGAGAGTGAGATGCCAAGCTCCTTTCATTCAGTCAGTAGCTTCAAACATTTCTGGACGTTTTTCAATGGCAAAAATCAATGAATATTGTAAATGCACAAACAGTAATATCTCCACATTGCAAGGTGCAATTCTGAAATTTTTTGCTTTTTCCTGCTAATCCTAGCATGATAAAGAAGATTCAAAGAGAGTGAGATGCCAGCTCCTTTCATTCAGTCAGTAGCTTCAAACATTTCTGGACGTTTTTCAATGGCAAAAATCAATGAATATTGTAAATGCACAAACAGTAATATCTCCACATTGCAAGGTGCAATTCTGAAATTTTTGCTTTTTCCTGCTAATCCTAGCATGATAAAGAAGATTCAAAGAGAGTGAGATGCCAGCTCCTTTCATTCAGTCAGTAGCTTCAAACATTTCTGGACGTTTTTCAATGGCAAAAATCAATGAATATTGTAAATGCACAAACAGTAATATCTCCACATTGCAAGGTGCAATTCTGAAATTTTTTGCTTTTTCCTGCTAATCCTAGAATGATAAAGAAGATTCAAAGAGAGTGAGATGCCAGCTCCTTTCATTCAGTCAGTAGCTTCAAACATTTCTGGACGTTTTTCAATGGCAAAAATCAATGAATATTGTAAATGCACAAACAGTAATATCTCCACATTGCAAGGTGCAATTCTGAAATTTTTTGCTTTTTCCTGCTAATCCTAGCATGATAAAGAAGATTCAAAGAGAGTGAGATGCCAGCTCCTTTCATTCAGTCAGTAGCTTCAAACATTTCTGGACGTTTTTCAATGGCAAAAATCAATGAATATTGTAAATGCACAAACAGTAATATCTCCACATTGCAAGGCACAATTCTGAAATTTTTTGCTTTTTCCTGCTAATCCTAGCATGATAAAGAAGATTCAAAGAGAGTGAGATGCCAGCTCCTTTCATTCAGTCAGTAGCTTCAAACATTTCTGGACGTTTTTCAATGGCAAAAATCAATGAATATTGTAAATGCACAAACAGTAATATCTCCACATTGCAAGGTGCAATTCTGAAATTTTTTGCTTTTTCCTGCTAATACTAGCATGATAAAGAAGATTCAAAGAGAGTGAGATGCCAGCTCCTTTCATTCAGTCAGTAGCTTCAAACATTTCTGGACGTTTTTCAATGGCAAAAATCAATGAATATTGTAAATGCACAAACAGTAATATCTCCACATTGCAAGGTGCAATTCTGAATTTTTTTGCTTTTTCCTGCTAATCCTAGCATGATAAAGAAGATTCAAAGAGAGTGAGATGCCAGCTCCTTTCATTCAGTCAGTAGCTTCAAACATTTCTGGACGTTTTTCAATTGCAAAAATCAATGAATATTGTAAATGCACAAACAGTAATATCTCCACATTGCAAGGTGCAATTCTGAAATTTTTTGCTTTTTCCTGCAAATCCTAGCATGATAAAGAAGATTCAAAGAGAGTGAGATGCCAGCTCCTTTCATTCAGTCAGTAGCTTCAAACATTTCTGGTATATGAATAACATGATGTTTTTCAATGGCAAAAATCAATGAATATTGTAAATGCACAAACAGTAATATCTCCACATTGCAAGGTGCAATTCTGAAATTTTTTGCTTTTTCCTGCTAATCCTAGCATGATAAAGAAGATTCAAAGAGAGTGAGATGCCAGCTCCTTTCATTCAGTCAGTAGCTTCAAACATTTCTGGTATATGAATAACATGATGTTTTTCAATGGCAAAAATCAATGAATATTGTAAATGCACAAACAGTAATATCTCCACATTGCAAGGTGCAATTCTGAAATTTTTTGCTTTTTCCTGCTAATCCTAGCATGATAAAGAAGATTCAAAGAGAGTGAGATGCCAGCTCCTTTCATTCAGTCAGTAGCTTCAAACATTTCTGGACGTTTTTCAATGGCAAAAATCAATGAATATTGTAAATGCACAAACAGTAATATCTCCACATTGCAAGGTGCAATTCTGAAATTTTTTGCTTTTTCCTGCTAATCCTAGCATGATAAAGAAGATTCAAAGAGAGTGAGATGCCAGCTCCTTTCATTCAGTCAGTAGCTTCAAACATTTCTGGACGTTTTTCAATGGCAAAAATCAATGAATATTGTAAATGCACTAACAGTAATATCTCCACATTGCAAGGTGCAATTCTGAAATTTTTTGCTTTTTCCTGCTAATCCTAGCATGATAAAGAAGATTCAAAGAGAGTGAGATGCCAGCTCCTTTCATTCAGTCAGTAGCTTCAAACATTTCTGGTATATGAATAACATGATGTTTTTCAATGGCAAAAATCAATGAATATTGTAAATGCACAAACAGTAATATCTCCACATTGCAAGGTGCAATTCTGAAATTTTTTGCTTTTTCCTGCTAATCCTAGCATGATAAAGAAGATTCAAAGAGAGTGAGATGCCAAGCTCCTTTCATTCAGTCAGTAGCTTCAAACATTTCTGGACGTTTTTCAATGGCAAAAATCAATGAATATTGTAAATGCACAAACAGTAATATCTCCACATTGCAAGGTGCAATTCTGAAATTTTTTGCTTTTTCCAGCTAATCCTAGCATGATAAAGAAGATTCAAAGAGAGTGAGATGCCAGCTCCTTTCATTCAGTCAGTAGCTTCAAACATTTCTGGACGTTTTTCAATGGCAAAAATCAATGAATATTGTAAATGCACAAACAGTAATATCTCCACATTGCAAGGTGCAATTCTGAAATTTTTTGCTTTTTCCTGCTAATCCTAGCATGATAAAGAAGATTCAAAGAGAGTGAGATGCCAGCTCCTTTCATTCAGTCAGTAGCTTCAAACATTTCTGGTATATGAATAACATGATGTTTTTCAATGGCAAAAATCAATGAATATTGTAAATGCACAAACAGTAATATCTCCACATTGCAAGGTGCAATTCTGAAATTTTTTGCTTTTTCCTGCTAATCCTAGCATGATAAAGAAGATTCAAAGAGAGTGAGATGCCAGCTCCTTTCATTCAGTCAGTAGCTTCAAACATTTCTGGTATATGAATAACATGATGTTTTTCAATGGCAAAAATCAATGAATATTGTAAATGCACAAACAGTAATATCTCCACATTGCAAGGTGCAATTCTGAAATTTTTTGCTTTTTCCAGCTAATCCTAGCATGATAAAGAAGATTCAAAGAGAGTGAGATGCCAGCTCCTTTCATTCAGTCAGTAGCTTCAAACATTTCTGGACGTTTTTCAATGGCAAAAATCAATGAATATTGTAAATGCACAAACAGTAATATCTCCACATTGCAAGGTGCAATTCTGAAATTTTTTGCTTTTTCCTGCTAATCCTAGCATGATAAAGAAGATTCAAAGAGAGTGAGATGCCAGCTCCTTTCATTCAGTCAGTAGCTTCAAACATTTCTGGTATATGAATAACATGATGTTTTTCAATGGCAAAAATCAATGAATATTGTAAATGCACAAACAGTAATATCTCCACATTGCAAGGTGCAATTCTGAAATTTTTTGCTTTTTCCAGCTAATCCTAGCATGATAAAGAAGATTCAAAGAGAGTGAGATGCCAGCTCCTTTCATTCAGTCAGTAGCTTCAAACATTTCTGGTATATGAATAACATGATGTTTTTCAATGGCAAAAATCAATGAATATTGTAAATGCACAAACAGTAATATCTCCACATTGCAAGGTGCAATTCTGAAATTTTTTGCTTTTTCCTGCTAATACTAGCATGATAAAGAAGATTCAAAGAGAGTGAGATGCCAGCTCCTTTCATTCAGTCAGTAGCTTCAAACATTTCTGGACTTTTTTCAATGGCAAAAATCAATGAATATTGTAAATGCACAAACAGTAATATCTCCACATTGCAAGGTGCAATTCTGAATTTTTTTGCTTTTTCCTGCTAATCCTAGCATGATAAAGAAGATTCAAAGAGAGTGAGATGCCAGCTCCTTTCATTCAGTCAGTAACTTCAAACATTTCTGGACGTTTTTCAATGGCAAAAATCAATGAATATTGTAAATGCACAAACAGTAATATCTCCACATTGCAAGGTGCAATTCTGAAATTTTTTGCTTTTTCCTGCAAATCCTAGCATGATAAAGAAGATTCAAAGAGAGTGAGATGCCAGCTCCTTTCATTCAGTCAGTAGCTTCAAACATTTCTGGTATATGAATAACATGATGTTTTTCAATGGCAAAAATCAATGAATATTGTAAATGCACAAACAGTAATATCTCCACATTGCAAGGTGCAATTCTGAAATTTTTTGCTTTTTCCTGCTAATCCTAGCATGATAAAGAAGATTCAAAGAGAGTGAGATGCCAGCTCCTTTCATTCAGTCAGTAGCTTCAAACATTTCTGGTATATGAATAACATGATGTTTTTCAATGGCAAAAATCAATGAATATTGTAAATGCACAAACAGTAATATCTCCACATTGCAAGGTGCAATTCTGAAATTTTTTGCTTTTTCCTGCTAATCCTAGCATGATAAAGAAGATTCAAAGAGAGTGAGATGCCAGCTCCTTTCATTCAGTCAGTAGCTTCAAACATTTCTGGACGTTTTTCAATGGCAAAAATCAATGAATATTGTAAATGCACAAACAGTAATATCTCCACATTGCAAGGTGCAATTCTGAAATTTTTTGCTTTTTCCTGCTAATCCTAGCATGATAAAGAAGATTCAAAGAGAGTGAGATGCCAGCTCCTTTCATTCAGTCAGTAGCTTCAAACATTTCTGGACGTTTTTCAATGGCAAAAATCAATGAATATTGTAATTGCACTAACAGTAATATCTCCACATTGCAAGGTGCAATTCTGAAATTTTTTGCTTTTTCCTGCTAATCCTAGCATGATAAAGAAGATTCAAAGAGAGTGAGATGCCAGCTCCTTTCATTCAGTCAGTAGCTTCAAACATTTCTGGTATATGAATAACATGATGTTTTTCAATGGCAAAAATCAATGAATATTGTAAATGCACAAACAGTAATATCTCCACATTGCAAGGTGCAATTCTGAAATTTTTTGCTTTTTCCTGCTAATCCTAGCATGATAAAGAAGATTCAAAGAGAGTGAGATGCCAAGCTCCTTTCATTCAGTCAGTAGCTTCAAACATTTCTGGACGTTTTTCAATGGCACAAATCAATGAATATTGTAAATGCACAAACAGTAATATCTCCACATTGCAAGGTGCAATTCTGAAATTTTTTGCTCTTTCCTGCTAATCCTAGCATGATAAAGAAGATTCAAAGAGAGTGAGATGCCAGCTCCTTTCATTCAGTCAGTAGCTTCAAACATTTCTGGACGTTTTTCAATGGCAAAAATCAATGAATATTGTAAATGCACAAACAGTAATATCTCCACATTGCAAGGTGCAATTCTGAAATTTTTTGCTTTTTCCTGCTAATCCTAGCATGATAAAGAAGATTCAAAGAGAGTGAGATGCCAGCTCCTTTCATTCAGTCAGTAGCTTCAAACATTTCTGGTATATGAATAACATGATGTTTTTCAATGGCAAAAATCAATGAATAATGTAAATGCACAAACAGTAATATCTCCACATTGCAAGGTGCAATTCTGAAATTTTTGCTTTTTCCTGCTAATCCTAGCATGATAAAGAAGATTCAAAGAGAGTGAGATGCCAGCTCCTTTCATTCAGTCAGTAGCTTCAAACATTTCTGGACGTTTTTCAATGGCAAAAATCAATGAATATTGTAAATGCACAAACAGTAATATCTCCACATTGCAAGGTGCAATTCTGAAATTTTTTGCTTTTTCCTGCTAATACTAGCATGATAAAGAAGATTCAAAGAGAGTGAGATGCCAGCTCCTTTCATTCAGTCAGTAGCTTCAAACATTTCTGGACGTTTTTCAATGGCAAAAATCAATGAATATTGTAAATGCACTAACAGTAATATCTCCACATTGCAAGGTGCAATTCTGAAATTTTTTGCTTTTTCCTGCTAATCCTAGCATGATAAAGAAGATTCAAAGAGAGTGAGATGCCAGCTCCTTTCATTCAGTCAGTAGCTTCAAACATTTCTGGTATATGAATAACATGATGTTTTTCAATGGCAAAAATCAATGAATATTGTAAATGCACAAACAGTAATATCTCCACATTGCAAGGTGCAATTCTGAAATTTTTTGCTTTTTCCTGCTAATCCTAGCATGATAAAGAAGATTCAAAGAGAGTGAGATGCCAAGCTCCTTTCATTCAGTCAGTAGCTTCAAACATTTCTGGACGTTTTTCAATGGCACAAATCATTGAATATTGTAAATGCACAAACAGTAATATCTCCACATTGCAAGGTGCAATTCTGAAATTTTTTGCTCTTTCCTGCTAATCCTAGCATGATAAAGAAGATTCAAAGAGAGTGAGATGCCAGCTCCTTTCATTCAGTCAGTAGCTTCAAACATTTCTGGACGTTTTTCAATGGCAAAAATCAATGAATATTGTAAATGCACAAACAGTAATATCTCCACATTGCAAGGTGCAATTCTGAAATTTTTTGCTTTTTCCTGCTATTCCTAGCATGATAAAGAAGATTCAAAGAGAGTGAGATGCCAGCTCCTTTCATTCAGTCAGTAGCTTCAAACATTTCTGGACGTTTTTCAATGGCAAAAATCAATGAATATTGTAAATGCACTAACAGTAATATCTCCACATTGCAAGGTGCAATTCTGAAATTTTTTGCTTTTTCCTGCTAATCCTAGCATGATAAAGAAGATTCAAAGAGAGTGAGATGCCAGCTCCTTTCATTCAGTCAGTAGCTTCAAACATTTCTGGACGTTTTTCAATGGCACAAATCATTGAATATTGTAAATGCACAAACAGTAATATCTCCACATTGCAAGGTGCAATTCTGAAATTTTTTGCTCTTTCCTGCTAATCCTAGCATGATAAAGAAGATTCAAAGAGAGTGAGATGCCAGCTCCTTTCATTCAGTCAGTAGCTTCAAACATTTCTGGACGTTTTTCAATGGCAAAAATCAATGAATATTGTAAATGCACAAACAGTAATATCTCCACATTGCAAGGTGCAATTCTGAAATTTTTTGCTTTTTCCTGCTAATCCTAGCATGATAAAGAAGATTCAAAGAGAGTGAGATGCCAGCTCCTTTCATTCAGTCAGTAGCTTCAAACATTTCTGGTATATGAATAACATGATGTTTTTCAATGGCAAAAATCAATGAATAATGTAAATGCACAAACAGTAATATCTCCACATTGCAAGGTGCAATTCTGAAATTTTTGCTTTTTCCTGCTAATCCTAGCATGATAAAGAAGATACAAAGAGAGTGAGATGCCAGCTCCTTTCATTCAGTCAGTAGCTTCAAACATTTCTGGACGTTTTTCAATGGCAAAAATCAATGAATATTGTAAATGCACAAACAGTAATATCTCCACATTGCAAGGTGCAATTCTGAAATTTTTTGCTTTTTCCTGCTAATACTAGCATGATAAAGAAGATTCAAAGAGAGTGAGATGCCAGCTCCTTTCATTCAGTCAGTAGCTTCAAACATTTCTGGACGTTTTTCAATGGCAAAAATCAATGAATATTGTAAATGCACAAACAGTAATATCTCCACATTGCAAGGTGCAATTCTGAATTTTTTTGCTTTTTCCTGCTAATCCTAGCATGATAAAGAAGATTCAAAGAGAGTGAGATGCCAGCTCCTTTCATTCAGTCAGTAGCTTCAAACATTTCTGGACGTTTTTCAATGGCAAAAATCAATGAATATTGTAAATGCACAAACAGTAATATCTCCACATTGCAAGGTGCAATTCTGAAATTTTTTGCTTTTTCCTGCAAATACTAGCATGATAAAGAAGATTCAAAGAGAGTGAGATGCCAGCTCCTTTCATTCAGTCAGTAGCTTCAAACATTTCTGGTATATGAATAACATGATGTTTTTCAATGGCAAAAATCAATGAATATTGTAAATGCACAAACAGTAATATCTCCACATTGCAAGGTGCAATTCTGAAATTTTTTGCTTTTTCCTGCTAATCCTAGCATGATAAAGAAGATTCAAAGAGAGTGAGATGCCAGCTCCTTTCATTCAGTCAGTAGCTTCAAACATTTCTGGTATATGAATAACATGATGTTTTTCAATGGCAAAAATCAATGAATATTGTAAATGCACAAACAGTAATATCTCCACATTGCAAGGTGCAATTCTGAAATTTTTTGCTTTTTCCTGCTAATCCTAGCATGATAAAGAAGATTCAAAGAGAGTGAGATGCCAGTTCCTTTCATTCAGTCAGTAGCTTCAAACATTTCTGGACGTTTTTCAATGGCAAAAATCAATGAATATTGTAAATGCACAAACAGTAATATCTCCACATTGCAAGGTGCAATTCTGAAATTTTTTGCTTTTTCCTGCTAATCCTAGCATGATAAAGAAGATTCAAAGAGAGTGAGATGCCAGCTCCTTTCATTCAGTCAGTAGCTTCAAACATTTCTGGACGTTTTTCAATGGCAAAAATCAATGAATATTGTAAATGCACTAACAGTAATATCTCCACATTGCAAGGTGCAATTCTGAAATTTTTTGCTTTTTCCTGCTAATCCTAGCATGATAAAGAAGATTCAAAGAGAGTGAGATGCCAGCTCCTTTCATTCAGTCAGTAGCTTCAAACATTTCTGGCATATGAATAACATGATGTTTTTCAATGGCAAAAATCAATGAATATTGTAAATGCACAAACAGTAATATCTCCACATTGCAAGGTGCAATTCTGAAATTTTTTGCTTTTTCCTGCTAATCCTAGCATGATAAAGAAGATTCAAAGAGAGTGAGATGCCAAGCTCCTTTCATTCAGTCAGTAGCTTCAAACATTTCTGGACGTTTTTCAATGGCAAAAATCAATGAATATTGTAAATGCACAAACAGTAATATCTCCACATTGCAAGGTGCAATTCTGAAATTTTGTGCTTTTTCCTGCTAATCCTAGCATGATAAAGAAGATTCAAAGAGAGTGAGATGCCAGCTCCTTTCATTCAGTCAGTAGCTTCAAACATTTCTGGACGTTTTTCAATGGCAAAAATCAATGAATATTGTAAATGCACAAACAGTAATATCTCCACATTGCAAGGTGCAATTCTGAAATTTTTTGCTTTTTCCTGCTAATCCTAGCATGATAAAGAAGATTCAAAGAGAGTGAGATGCCAGCTCCTTTCATTCAGTCAGTAGCTTCAAACATTTCTGGTATATGAATAACATGATGTTTTTCAATGGCAAAAATCAATGAATATTGTAAATGCACAAACAGTAATATCTCCACATTGCAAGGTGCAATTCTGAAATTTTTGCTTTTTCCTGCTAATCCTAGCATGATAAAGAAGATTCAAAGAGAGTGAGATGCCAGCTCCTTTCATTCAGTCAGTAGCTTCAAACATTTCTGGACGTTTTTCAATGGCAAAAATCAATGAATATTGTAAATGCACAAACAGTAATATCTCCACATTGCAAGGTGCAATTCTGAAATTTTTTGCTTTTTCCTGCTAATCCTAGCATGATAAAGAAGATTCAAAGAGAGTGAGATGCCAGCTCCTTTCATTCAGTCAGTAGCTTCAAACATTTCTGGACATTTTTCAATGGCAAAAATCAATGAATATTGTAAATGCACAAACAGTAATATCTCCACATTGTAAGGTGCAATTCTGAAAATTTTTGCTTTTTCCTGCTAATCCTAGCATGATAAAGAAGATTCAAAGAGAGTGAGATGCCAGCTCCTTTCATTCAGTCAGTAGCTTCAAACATTTCTGGACATTTTTCAATGGCAAAAATCAATGAATATTGTAAATGCACAAACAGTAATATCTCCACATTGCAAGGTGCAATTCTGAAATTTTTTGCTTTTTCCTGCTAATACTAGCATGATAAAGAAGATTCAAAGAGAGTGAGATGCCAGCTCCTTTCATTCAGTCAGTAGCTTCAAACATTTCTGGACGTTTTTCAATGGCAAAAATCAATGAATATTGTAAATGCACAAACAGTAATATCTCCACATTGCAAGGTGCAATTCTGAATTTTTTTGCTTTTTCCTGCTAATCCTAGCATGATAAAGAAGATTCAAAGAGAGTGAGATGCCAGCTCCTTTCATTCAGTCAGTAGCTTCAAACATTTCTGGACGTTTTTCAATGGCAAAAATCAATGAATATTGTAAATGCACAAACAGTAATATCTCCACATTGCAAGGTGCAATTCTGAAATTTTTTGCTTTTTCCTGCAAATCCTAGCATGATAAAGAAGATTCAAAGAGAGTGAGATGCCAGCTCCTTTCATTCAGTCAGTAGCTTCAAACATTTCTGGTATATGAATAACATGATGTTTTTCAATGGCAAAAATCAATGAATATTGTAAATGCACAAACAGTAATATCTCCACATTGCAAGGTGCAATTCTGAAATTTTTTGCTTTTTCCTGCTAATCCTAGCATGATAAAGAAGATTCAAAGAGAGTGAGATGCCAGCTCCATTCATTCAGTCAGTAGCTTCAAACATTTCTGGTATATGAATAACATGATGTTTTTCAATGGCAAAAATCAATGAATATTGTAAATGCACAAACAGTAATATCTCCACATTGCAAGGTGCAATTCTGAAATTTTTTGCTTTTTCCTGCTAATCCTAGCATGATAAAGAAGATTCAAAGAGAGTGAGATGCCAGCTCCTTTCATTCAGTCAGTAGCTTCAAACATTTCTGGACGTTTTTCAATGGCAAAAATCAATGAATATTGTAAATGCACAAACAGTAATATCTCCACATTGCAAGGTGCAATTCTGAAATTTTTTGCTTTTTCCTGCTAATACTAGCATGATAAAGAAGATTCAAAGAGAGTGAGATGCCAGCTCCTTTCATTCAGTCAGTAGCTTCAAACATTTCTGGACGTTTTTCAATGGCAAAAATCAATGAATATTGTAAATGCACAAACAGTAATATCTCCACATTGCAAGGTGCAATTCTGAATTTTTTTGCTTTTTCCTGCTAATCCTAGCATGATAAAGAAGATTCAAAGAGAGTGAGATGCCAGCTCCTTACATTCAGTCAGTAGCTTCAAACATTTCTGGACGTTTTTCAATGGCAAAAATCAATGAATATTGTAAATGCACAAACAGTAATATCTCCACATTGCAAGGTGCAATTCTGAAATTTTTTGCTTTTTCCTGCAAATCCTAGCATGATAAAGAAGATTCAAAGAGAGTGAGATGCCAGCTCCTTTCATTCAGTCAGTAGCTTCAAACATTTCTGGTATATGAATAACATGATGTTTTTCAATGGCAAAAATCAATGAATATTGTAAATGCACAAACAGTAATATCTCCACATTGCAAGGTGCAATTCTGAAATTTTTTGCTTTTTCCTGCTAATCCTAGCATGATAAAGAAGATTCAAAGAGAGTGAGATGCCAGCTCCTTTCATTCAGTCAGTAGCTTCAAACATTTCTGGTATATGAATAACATGATGTTTTTCAATGGCAAAAATCAATGAATATTGTAAATGCACAAACAGTAATATCTCCACATTGCAAGGTGCAATTCTGAAATTTTTTGCTTTTTCCTGCTAATCCAAGCATGATAAAGAAGATTCAAAGAGAGTGAGATGCCAAGCTCCTTTCATTCAGTCAGTAGCTTCAAACATTTCTGGACGTTTTTCAATGGCAAAAATCAATGAATATTGTAAATGCACAAACAGTAATATCTCCACATTGCAAGGTGCAATTCTGAAATTTTTTGCTTTTTCCTGCTAATCCTAGCATGATAAAGAAGATTCAAAGAGAGTGAGATGCCAGCTCCTTTCATTCAGTCAGTAGCTTCAAACATTTCTGGTATATGAATAACATGATGTTTTTCAATGGCAAAAATCAATGAATATTGTAAATGCACAAACAGTAATATCTCCACATTGCAAGGTGCAATTCTGAAATTTTTGCTTTTTCCTGCTAATCCTAGCATGATAAAGAAGATTCAAAGAGAGTGAGATGCCAGCTCCTTTCATTCAGTCAGTAGCTTCAAACATTTCTGGACGTTTTTCAATGGCAAAAATCAATGAATATTGTAAATGCACAAACAGTAATATCTCCACATTGCAAGGTGCAATTCTGAAATTTTTTGCTTTTTCCTGCTAATCCTAGCATGATAAAGAAGATTCAAAGAGAGTGAGATGCCAGCTCCTTTCATTCAGTCAGTAGCTTCAAACATTTCTGGTATATGAATAACATGATGTTTTTCAATGGCAAAAATCAATGAATATTGTAAATGCACAAACAGTAATATCTCCACATTGCAAGGTGCAATTCTGAAATTTTTTGCTTTTTCCTGCTAATCCTAGCATGATAAAGAAGATTCAAAGAGAGTGAGATGCCAGCTCCTTTCATTCAGTCAGTAGCTTCAAACATTTCTGGACGTTTTTCAATGGCAAAAATCAATGAATATTGTAAATGCACAAACAGTAATATCTCCACATTGCAAGGTGCAATTCTGAATTTTTTTGCTTTTTCCTGCTAATCCTAGCATGATAAAGAAGATTCAAAGAGAGTGAGATGCCAGCTCCTTTCATTCAGTCAGTAGCTTCAAACATTTCTGGACGTTTTTCAATGGCAAAAATCAATGAATATTGTAAATGCACAAACAGTAATATCTCCACATTGCAAGGTACAATTCTGAAATTTTTTGCTTTTTCCTGCTAATCCTAGCATGATAAAGAAGATTCAAAGAGAGTGAGATGCCAGCTCCTTTCATTCAGTCAGTAGCTTCAAACATTTCTGGACGTTTTTCAATGGCAAAAATCAATGAATATTGTAAATGCACAAACAGTAATATCTCCACATTGCAAGGTGCAATTCTGAATTTTTTTGCTTTTTCCTGCTAATCCTAGCATGATAAAGAAGATTCAAAGAGAGTGAGATGCCAGCTCCTTTCATTCAGTCAGTAGCTTCAAACATTTCTGGACGTTTTTCAATGGCAAAAATCAATGAATATTGTAAATGCACAAACAGTAATATCTCCACATTGCAAGGTGCAATTCTGAAATTTTTTGCTTTTTCCTGCAAATCCTAGCATGATAAAGAAGATTCAAAGAGAGTGAGATGCCAGCTCCTTTCATTCAGTCAGTAGCTTCAAACATTTCTGGTATATGAATAACATGATGTTTTTCAATGGCAAAAATCAATGAATATTGTAAATGCACAAACACTAATATCTCCACATTGCAAGGTGCAATTCTGAAATTTTTTGCTTTTTCCTGCTAATCCTAGCATGATAAAGAAGATTCAAAGAGAGTGAGATGCCAGCTCCTTTCATTCAGTCAGTAGCTTCAAACATTTCTGGTATATGAATAACATGATGTTTTTCAATGGCAAAAATCAATGAATATTGTAAATGCACAAACAGTAATATCTCCACATTGCAAGGTGCAATTCTGAAATTTTTTGCTTTTTCCTGCTAATCCTAGCATGATAAAGAAGATTCAAAGAGAGTGAGATGCCAGCTCCTTTCATTCAGTCAGTAGCTTCAAACATTTCTGGACGTTTTTCAATGGCAAAAATCAATGAATATTGTAAATGCACAAACAGTAATATCTCCACATTGCAAGGTGCAATTCTGAAATTTTTTGCTTTTTCCTGCTAATCCTAGCATGATAAAGAAGATTCAAAGAGAGTGAGATGCCAGCTCCTTTCATTCAGTCCGTAGCTTCAAACATTTCTGGTATATGAATAACATGATGTTTTTCAATGGCAAAAATCAATGAATATTGTAAATGCACAAACAGTAATATCTCCACATTGCAAGGTGCAATTCTGAAATTTTTTGCTTTTTCCTGCTAATCCTAGCATGATAAAGAAGATTCAAAGAGAGTGAGATGCCAGCTCCTTTCATTCAGTCAGTAGCTTCAAACATTTCTGGACGTTTTTCAATGGCAAAAATCAATGAATATTGTAAATGCACAAACAGTAATATCTCCACATTCCAAGGTACAATTCTGAAATTTTTTGCTTTTTCCTTCTAATCCTAGCATGATAAAGAAGATTCAAAGAGAGTGAGATGCCAGCTCCTTTCATTCAGTCAGTAGCTTCAAACATTTCTGGACGTTTTTCAATGGCAAAAATCAATGAATATTGTAAATGCACAAACAGTAATATCTCCACATTGCAAGGTGCAATTCTGAAATTTTTTGCTTTTTCCTGCTAATACTAGCATGATAAAGAAGATTCAAAGAGAGTGAGATGCCAGCTCCTTTCATTCAGTCAGTAGCTTCAAACATTTCTGGACGTTTTTCAATGGCAAAAATCAATGAATATTGTAAATGCACAAACAGTAATATCTCCACATTGCAAGGTGCAATTCTGAATTTTTTTGCTTTTTCCTGCTAATCCTAGCATGATAAAGAAGATTCAAAGAGAGTGAGATGCCAGCTCCTTACATTCAGTCAGTAGCTTCAAACATTTCTGGACGTTTTTCAATGGCAAAAATCAATGAATATTGTAAATGCACAAACAGTAATATCTCCACATTGCAAGGTGCAATTCTGAAATTTTTTGCTTTTTCCTGCAAATCCTAGCATGATAAAGAAGATTCAAAGAGAGTGAGATGCCAGCTCCTTTCATTCAGTCAGTAGCTTCAAACATTTCTGGTATATGAATAACATGATGTTTTTCAATGGCAAAAATCAATGAATATTGTAAATGCACAAACAGTAATATCTCCACATTGCAAGGTGCAATTCTGAAATTTTTTGCTTTTTCCTGCTAATCCTAGCATGATAAAGAAGATTCAAAGAGAGTGAGATGCCAGCTCCTTTCATTCAGTCAGTAGCTTCAAACATTTCTGGTATATGAATAACATGATGTTTTTCAATGGCAAAAATCAATGAATATTGTAAATGCACAAACAGTAATATCTCCACATTGCAAGGTGCAATTCTGAAATTTTTTGCTTTTTCCTGCTAATCCAAGCATGATAAAGAAGATTCAAAGAGAGTGAGATGCCAAGCTCCTTTCATTCAGTCAGTAGCTTCAAACATTTCTGGACGTTTTTCAATGGCAAAAATCAATGAATATTGTAAATGCACAAACAGTAATATCTCCACATTGCAAGGTGCAATTCTGAAATTTTTTGCTTTTTCCTGCTAATCCTAGCATGATAAAGAAGATTCAAAGAGAGTGAGATGCCAGCTCCTTTCATTCAGTCAGTAGCTTCAAACATTTCAAGACGTTTTTCAATGGCAAAAATCAATGAATATTGTAAATGCACAAACAGTAATATCTCCACATTGCAAGGTGCAATTCTGAAATTTTTTGCTTTTTCCTGCTAATCCTAGCATGATAAAGAAGATTCAAAGAGAGTGAGATGCCATCTCCTTTCATTCAGTCAGTAGCTTCAAACATTTCTGGTATATGAATAACATGATGTTTTTCAATGGCAAAAATCAATGAATATTGTAAATGCACAAACAGTAATATCTCCACATTGCAAGGTGCAATTCTGAAATTTTTGCTTTTTTCCTGCTAATCCTAGCATGATAAAGAAGATTCAAAGAGAGTGAGATGCCAGCTCCTTTCATTCAGTCAGTAGCTTCAAACATTTCTGGACGTTTTTCAATGGCAAAAATCAATGAATATTGTAAATGCACAAACAGTAATATCTCCACATTGCAAGGTGCAATTCTGAAATTTTTTGCTTTTTCCTGCTAATCCTAGCATGATAAAGAAGATTCAAAGAGAGTGAGATGCCAGCTCCTTTCATTCAGTCAGTAGCTTCAAACATTTCTGGTATATGAATAACATGATGTTTTTCAATGGCAAAAATCAATGAATATTGTAAATGCACAAACAGTAATATCTCCACATTGCAAGGTGCAATTCTGAAATTTTTTGCTTTTTCCTGCTAATCCTAGCATGATAAAGAAGATTCAAAGAGAGTGAGATGCCAGCTCCTTTCATTCAGTCAGTAGCTTCAAACATTTCTGGACGTTTTTCAATGGCAAAAATCAATGAATATTGTAAATGCACAAACAGTAATATCTCCACATTGCAAGGTGCAATTCTGAAATTTTTTGCTTTTTCCTGCTAATCCTAGCATGATAAAGAAGATTCAAAGAGAGTGAGATGCCAGCTCCTTTCATTCAGTCAGTAGCTTCAAACATTTCTGGACGTTTTTCAATGGCAAAAATCAATGAATATTGTAAATGCACAAACAGTAATATCTCCACATTGCAAGGTACAATTCTGAAATTTTTTGCTTTTTCCTGCTAATCCTAGCATGATAAAGAAGATTCAAAGAGAGTGAGATGCCAGCTCCTTTCATTCAGTCAGTAGCTTCAAACATTTCTGGACGTTTTTCAATGGCAAAAATCAATGAATATTGTAAATGCACAAACAGTAATATCTCCACATTGCAAGGTGCAATTCTGAATTTTTTTGCTTTTTCCTGCTAATCCTAGCATGATAAAGAAGATTCAAAGAGAGTGAGATGCCAGCTCCTTTCATTCAGTCAGTAGCTTCAAACATTTCTGGACGTTTTTCAATGGCAAAAATCAATGAATATTGTAAATGCACAAACAGTAATATCTCCACATTGCAAGGTGCAATTCTGAAATTTTTTGCTTTTTCCTGCAAATCCTAGCATGATAAAGAAGATTCAAAGAGAGTGAGATGCCAGCTCCTTTCATTCAGTCAGTAGCTTCAAACATTTCTGGTATATGAATAACATGATGTTTTTCAATGGCAAAAATCAATGAATATTGTAAATGCACAAACACTAATATCTCCACATTGCAAGGTGCAATTCTGAAATTTTTTGCTTTTTCCTGCTAATCCTAGCATGATAAAGAAGATTCAAAGAGAGTGAGATGCCAGCTCCTTTCATTCAGTCAGTAGCTTCAAACATTTCTGGTATATGAATAACATGATGTTTTTCAATGGCAAAAATCAATGAATATTGTAAATGCACAAACAGTAATATCTCCACATTGCAAGGTGCAATTCTGAAATTTTTTGCTTTTTCCTGCTAATCCTAGCATGATAAAGAAGATTCAAAGAGAGTGAGATGCCAGCTCCTTTCATTCAGTCAGTAGCTTCAAACATTTCTGGACGTTTTTCAATGGCAAAAATCAATGAATATTGTAAATGCACAAACAGTAATATCTCCACATTGCAAGGTGCAATTCTGAAATTTTTTGCTTTTTCCTGCTAATCCTAGCATGATAAAGAAGATTCAAAGAGAGTGAGATGCCAGCTCCTTTCATTCAGTCCGTAGCTTCAAACATTTCTGGTATATGAATAACATGATGTTTTTCAATGGCAAAAATCAATGAATATTGTAAATGCACAAACAGTAATATCTCCACATTGCAAGGTGCAATTCTGAAATTTTTTGCTTTTTCCTGCTAATCCTAGCATGATAAAGAATATTCAAAGAGAGTGAGATGCCAGCTCCTTTCATTCAGTCAGTAGCTTCAAACATTTCTGGACGTTTTTCAATGGCAAAAATCAATGAATATTGTAAATGCACAAACAGTAATATCTCCACATTCCAAGGTACAATTCTGAAATTTTTTGCTTTTTCCTGCTAATCCTAGCATGATAAAGAAGATTCAAAGAGAGTGAGATGCCAGCTCCTTTCATTCAGTCAGTAGCTTCAAACATTTCTGGACGTTTTTCAATGGCAAAAATCAATGAATATTGTAAATGCACAAACAGTAATATCTCCACATTGCAAGGTACAATTCTGAAATTTTTTGCTTTTTCCTGCTAATCCTAGCATGATAAAGAAGATTCAAAGAGAGTGAGATGCCAGCTCCTTTCATTCAGTCAGTAGCTTCAAACATTTCTGGACGTTTTTCAATGGCAAAAATCAATGAATATTGTAAATGCACAAACAGTAATATCTCCACATTGCAAGGTGCAATTCTGAATTTTTTTGCTTTTTCCTGCTAATCCTAGCATGATAAAGAAGATTCAAAGAGAGTGAGATGCCAGCTCCTTTCATTCAGTCAGTAGCTTCAAACATTTCTGGACGTTTTTCAATGGCAAAAATCAATGAATATTGTAAATGCACAAACAGTAATATCTCCACATTGCAGGGTGCAATTCTGAAATTTTTTGCTTTTTCCTGCAAATCCTAGCATGATAAAGAAGATTCAAAGAGAGTGAGATGCCAGCTCCTTTCATTCAGTCAGTAGCTTCAAACATTTCTGGTATATGAATAACATGATGTTTTTCAATGGCAAAAATCAATGAATATTGTAAATGCACAAACACTAATATCTCCACATTGCAAGGTGCAATTCTGAAATTTTTTGCTTTTTCCTGCTAATCCTAGCATGATAAAGAAGATTCAAAGAGAGTGAGATGCCAGCTCCTTTCATTCAGTCAGTAGCTTCAAACATTTCTGGTATATGAATAACATGATGTTTTTCAATGGCAAAAATCAATGAATATTGTAAATGCACAAACAGTAATATCTCCACATTGCAAGGTGCAATTCTGAAATTTTTTGCTTTTTCCTGCTAATCCTAGCATGATAAAGAAGATTCAAAGAGAGTGAGATGCCAGCTCCTTTCATTCAGTCAGTAGCTTCAAACATTTCTGGACGTTTTTCAATGGCAAAAATCAATGAATATTGTAAATGCACAAACAGTAATATCTCCACATTGCAAGGTGCAATTCTGAAATTTTTTGCTTTTTCCTGCTAATCCTAGCATGATAAAGAAGATTCAAAGAGAGTGAGATGCCAGCTCCTTTCATTCAGTCCGTAGCTTCAAACATTTCTGGTATATGAATAACATGATGTTTTTCAATGGCAAATATCAATGAATATTGTAAATGCACAAACAGTAATATCTCCACATTGCAAGGTGCAATTCTGAAATTTTTTGCTTTTTCCTGCTAATCCTAGCATGATAAAGAAGATTCAAAGAGAGTGAGATGCCAGCTCCTTTCATTCAGTCAGTAGCTTCAAACATTTCTGGACGTTTTTCAATGGCAAAAATCAATGAATATTGTAAATGCACAAACAGTAATATCTCCACATTGCAAGGTACAATTCTGAAATTTTTTGCTTTTTCCTGCTAATCCTAGCATGATAAAGAAGATTCAAAGAGAGTGAGATGCCAGCTCCTTTCATTCAGTCAGTAGCTTCAAACATTTCTGGACGTTTTTCAATGGCAAAAATCAATGAATATTGTAAATGCACAAACAGTAATATCTCCACATTGCAAGGTGCAATTCTGAAATTTTTTGCTTTTTCCTGCAAATCCTAGCATGATAAAGAAGATTCAAAGAGAGTGAGATGCCAGCTCCTTTCATTCAGTCAGTAGCTTCAAACATTTCTGGTATATGAATAACATGATGTTTTTCAATGGCAAAAATCAACGAATATTGTAAATGCACAAACAGTAATATCTCCACATTGCAAGGTGCAATTCTGAAATTTTTTGCTTTTTCCTGCTAATCCTAGCATGATAAAGAAGATTCAAAGAGAGTGAGATGCCAGCTCCTTTCATTCAGTCAGTAGCTTCAAACATTTCTGGTATATGAATAACATGATGTTTTTCAATGGCAAAAATCAATGAATATTGTAAATGCACAAACACTAATATCTCCACATTGCAAGGTGCAATTCTGAAATTTTTTGCTTTTTCCTGCTAATCCTAGCATGATAAAGAAGATTCAAAGAGAGTGAGATGCCAGCTCCTTTCATTCAGTCAGTAGCTTCAAACATTTCTGGTATATGAATAACATGATGTTTTTCAATGGCAAAAATCAATGAATATTGTAAATGCACAAACAGTAATATCTCCACATTGCAAGGTGCAATTCTGAAATTTTTTGCTTTTTCCTGCTAATCCTAGCATGATAAAGAAGATTCAAAGAGAGTGAGATGCCAGCTCCTTTCATTCAGTCAGTAGCTTCAAACATTTCTGGACGTTTTTCAATGGCAAAAATCAATGAATATTGTAAATGCACAAACAGTAATATCTCCACATTGCAAGGTGCAATTCTGAAATTTTTTGCTTTTTCCTGCTAATCCTAGCATGATAAAGAAGATTCAAAGAGAGTGAGATGCCAGCTCCTTTCATTCAGTCCGTAGCTTCAAACATTTCTGGTATATGAATAACATGATGTTTTTCAATGGCAAAAATCAATGAATATTGTAAATGCACAAACAGTAATATCTCCACATTGCAAGGTGCAATTCTGAAATTTTTTGCTTTTTCCTGCTAATCCTAGCATGATAAAGAATATTCAAAGAGAGTGAGATGCCAGCTCCTTTCATTCAGTCAGTAGCTTCAAACATTTCTGGACGTTTTTCAATGGCAAAAATCAATGAATATTGTAAATGCACAAACAGTAATATCTCCACATTCCAAGGTACAATTCTGAAATTTTTTGCTTTTTCCTGCTAATCCTAGCATGATAAAGAAGATTCAAAGAGAGTGAGATGCCAGCTCCTTTCATTCAGTCAGTAGCTTCAAACATTTCTGGACGTTTTTCAATGGCAAAAATCAATGAATATTGTAAATGCACAAACAGTAATATCTCCACATTGCAAGGTACAATTCTGAAATTTTTTGCTTTTTCCTGCTAATCCTAGCATGATAAAGAAGATTCAAAGAGAGTGAGATGCCAGCTCCTTTCATTCAGTCAGTAGCTTCAAACATTTCTGGACGTTTTTCAATGGCAAAAATCAATGAATATTGTAAATGCACAAACAGTAATATCTCCACATTGCAAGGTGCAATTCTGAATTTTTTTGCTTTTTCCTGCTAATCCTAGCATGATAAAGAAGATTCAAAGAGAGTGAGATGCCAGCTCCTTTCATTCAGTCAGTAGCTTCAAACATTTCTGGACGTTTTTCAATGGCAAAAATCAATGAATATTGTAAATGCACAAACAGTAATATCTCCACATTGCAGGGTGCAATTCTGAAATTTTTTGCTTTTTCCTGCAAATCCTAGCATGATAAAGAAGATTCAAAGAGAGTGAGATGCCAGCTCCTTTCATTCAGTCAGTAGCTTCAAACATTTCTGGTATATGAATAACATGATGTTTTTCAATGGCAAAAATCAATGAATATTGTAAATGCACAAACACTAATATCTCCACATTGCAAGGTGCAATTCTGAAATTTTTTGCTTTTTCCTGCTAATCCTAGCATGATAAAGAAGATTCAAAGAGAGTGAGATGCCAGCTCCTTTCATTTAGTCAGTAGCTTCAAACATTTCTGGTATATGAATAACATGATGTTTTTCAATGGCAAAAATCAATGAATATTGTAAATGCACAAACAGTAATATCTCCACATTGCAAGGTGCAATTCTGAAATTTTTTGCTTTTTCCTGCTAATCCTAGCATGATAAAGAAGATTCAAAGAGAGTGAGATGCCAGCTCCTTTCATTCAGTCAGTAGCTTCAAACATTTCTGGACGTTTTTCAATGGCAAAAATCAATGAATATTGTAAATGCACAAACAGTAATATCTCCACATTGCAAGGTGCAATTCTGAAATTTTTTGCTTTTTCCTGCTAATCCTAGCATGATAAAGAAGATTCAAAGAGAGTGAGATGCCAGCTCCTTTCATTCAGTCCGTAGCTTCAAACATTTCTGGTATATGAATAACATGATGTTTTTCAATGGCAAATATCAATGAATATTGTAAATGCACAAACAGTAATATCTCCACATTGCAAGGTGCAATTCTGAAATTTTTTGCTTTTTCCTGCTAATCCTAGCATGATAAAGAAGATTCAAAGAGAGTGAGATGCCAGCTCCTTTCATTCAGTCAGTAGCTTCAAACATTTCTGGACGTTTTTCAATGGCAAAAATCAATGAATATTGTAAATGCACAAACAGTAATATCTCCACATTGCAAGGTACAATTCTGAAATTTTTTGCTTTTTCCTGCTAATCCTAGCATGATAAAGAAGATTCAAAGAGAGTGAGATGCCAGCTCCTTTCATTCAGTCAGTAGCTTCAAACATTTCTGGACGTTTTTCAATGGCAAAAATCAATGAATATTGTAAATGCACAAACAGTAATATCTCCACATTGCAAGGTGCAATTCTGAAATTTTTTGCTTTTTCCTGCAAATCCTAGCATGATAAAGAAGATTCAAAGAGAGTGAGATGCCAGCTCCTTTCATTCAGTCAGTAGCTTCAAACATTTCTGGTATATGAATAACATGATGTTTTTCAATGGCAAAAATCAACGAATATTGTAAATGCACAAACAGTAATATCTCCACATTGCAAGGTGCAATTCTGAAATTTTTTGCTTTTTCCTGCTAATCCTAGCATGATAAAGAAGATTCAAAGAGAGTGAGATGCCAGCTCCTTTCATTCAGTCAGTAGCTTCAAACATTTCTGGTATATGAATAACATGATGTTTTTCAATGGCAAAAATCAATGAATATTGTAAATGCACAAACAGTAATATCTCCACATTGCAAGGTGCAATTCTGAAATTTTTTGCTTTTTCCTGCTAATCCTAGCATGATAAAGAAGATTCAAAGAGAGTGAGATGCCAGCTCCTTTCATTCAGTCAGTAGCTTCAAACATTTCTGGACGTTTTTCAATGGCAAAAATCAATGAATATTGTAAATGCACAAACAGTAATATCTCCACATTGCAAGGTGCAATTCTGAAATTTTTTGCTTTTTCCTGCTAATCCTAGCATGATAAAGAAGATTCAAAGAGAGTGAGATGCCAGCTCCTTTCATTCAGTCCGTAGCTTCAAACATTTCTGGTATATGAATAACATGATGTTTTTCAATGGCAAATATCAATGAATATTGTAAATGCACAAACAGTAATATCTCCACATTGCAAGGTGCAATTCTGAAATTTTTTGCTTTTTCCTGCTAATCCTAGCATGATAAAGAAGATTCAAAGAGAGTGAGATGCCAGCTCCTTTCATTCAGTCAGTAGCTTCAAACATTTCTGGACGTTTTTCAATGGCAAAAATCAATGAATATTGTAAATGCACAAACAGTAATATCTCCACATTGCAAGGTACAATTCTGAAATTTTTTGCTTTTTCCTGCTAATCCTAGCATGATAAAGAAGATTCAAAGAGAGTGAGATGCCAGCTCCTTTCATTCAGTCAGTAGCTTCAAACATTTCTGGACGTTTTTCAATGGCAAAAATCAATGAATATTGTAAATGCACAAACAGTAATATCTCCACATTGCAAGGTGCAATTCTGAAATTTTTTGCTTTTTCCTGCAAATCCTAGCATGATAAAGAAGATTCAAAGAGAGTGAGATGCCAGCTCCTTTCATTCAGTCAGTAGCTTCAAACATTTCTGGTATATGAATAACATGATGTTTTTCAATGGCAAAAATCAACGAATATTGTAAATGCACAAACAGTAATATCTCCACATTGCAAGGTGCAATTCTGAAATTTTTTGCTTTTTCCTGCTAATCCTAGCATGATAAAGAAGATTCAAAGAGAGTGAGATGCCAGCTCCTTTCATTCAGTCAGTAGCTTCAAACATTTCTGGTATATGAATAACATGATGTTTTTCAATGGCAAAAATCAATGAATATTGTAAATGCACAAACAGTAATATCTCCACATTGCAAGGTGCAATTCTGTAATTTTTTGCTTTTTCCTGCTAATCCTAGCATGATAAAGAAGATTCAAAGAGAGTGAGATGCCAGCTCCTTTCATTCAGTCAGTAGCTTCAAACATTTCTGGACGTTTTTCAATGGCAAAAATCAATGAATATTGTAAATGCACAAACAGTAATATCTCCACATTGCAAGGTGCAATTCTGAAATTTTTTGCTTTTTCCTGCTAATCCTAGCATGATAAAGAAGATTCAAAGAGAGTGAGATGCCAGCTCCTTTCATTCAGTCCGTAGCTTCAAACATTTCTGGTATATGAATAACATGATGTTTTTCAATGGCAAAAATCAATGAATATTGTAAATGCACAAACAGTAATATCTCCACATTGCAAGGTGCAATTCTGAAATTTTTTGCTTTTTCCTGCTAATCCTAGCATGATAAAGAAGATTCAAAGAGAGTGAGATGCCAGCTCCTTTCATTCAGTCAGTAGCTTCAAACATTTCTGGACGTTTTTCAATGGCAAAAATCAATGAATATTGTAAATGCACAAACAGTAATATCTCCACATTGCAAAGTGCAATTCTGAAATTTTTTGCTTTTTCCTGCTAATCCTAGCATGATAAAGAAGATTCAAAGAGAGTGAGATGCCAGCTCCTTTCATTCAGTCAGTAGCTTCAAACATTTCTGGACGTTTTTCAATGGCAAAAATCAATGAATATTGTAAATGCACAAACAGTAATATCTCCACATTGCAAGGTACAATTCTGAATTTTTTTGCTTTTTCCTGCTAATCCTAGCACGATAAAGAAGATTCAAAGAGAGTGAGATGCCAGCTCCTTTCATTCAGTCAGTAGCTTCAAACATTTCTGGACGTTTTTCAATGGCAAAAATCAATGAATATTGTAAATGCACAAACAGTAATATCTCCTTATTGCAAGGTGCAATTCTGAAATTTTTTGCTTTTTCCTGCTAATCCTAGCATGATAAAGAAGATTCAAAGAGAGTGAGATGCCAGCTCCTTTCATTCAGTCAGTAGCTTCAAACATTTCTGGACGTTTTTCAATGGCAAAAATCAATGAATATTGTAAATGCACAAACAGTAATATCTCCACATTGCAAGGTGCAATTCTGAAATTTTTTGCTTTTTCCTGCTAATCCTAGCATGATAAAGAAGATTCAAAGAGAGTGAGATGCCAGCTCCTTTCATTCAGTCAGTAGCTTCAAACATTTCTGGTATATGAATAACATGATGTTTTTCAATGGCAAAAATCAATGAATAGTGTAAATGCACAAACAGTAATATCTCCACATTGCAAGGTGCAATTCTGAAATTTTTTGCTTTTTCCAGCTAATCCTAGCATGATAAAGAAGATTCAAAGAGAGTGAGATGCCAGCTCCTTTCATTCAGTCAGTAGCTTCAAACATTTCTGGTATATGAATAACATGATGTTTTTCAATGGCAAAAATCAATGAATATTGTAAATGAACAAACAGTAATATCTCCACATTGCAAGGTGCAATTCTGAAATTTTTTGCTTTTTCCTGCTAATCCTAGCATAATAAAGAAGATTCAAAGAGAGTGAGATGCCAGCTCCTTTCATTCAGTCAGTAGCTTCAAACATTTCTGGACGTTTTTCAATGGCAAAAATCAATGAATATTGTAAATGCACAAACAGTAATATCTCCACATTGCAAGGTGCAATTCTGAAATTTTTTGCTTTTTCCTGCTAATCCTAGCATGATAAAGAAGATTCAAAGAGAGTGAGATGCCAGCTCCTTTCATTCAGTCAGTAGCTTCAAACATTTCTGGTATATGAATAACATGATGTTTTTCAATGGCAAAAATCAATGAATATTGTAAATGCACAAACAGTAATATCTCCACATTGCAAGGTGCAATTCTGAAATTTTTTGCTTTTTCCTGCTAATCCTAGCATGATAAAGAAGATTCAAAGAGAGTGAGATGCCAGCTCCTTTCATTCAGTCAGTAGCTTCAAACATTTCTGGACGTTTTTCAATGGCAAAAATCAATGAATATTGTAAATGCACAAACAGTAATATCTCCACATTGCAAGGTGCAATTCTGAAATTTTTTGCTTTTTCCTGCTAATCCTAGCATGATAAAGAAGATTAAAAGAGAGTGAGATGCCAGCTCCTTTCATTCAGTCAGTAGCTTCAAACATTTCTGGTATATGAATAACATGATGTTTTTCAATGGCAAAAATCAATGAATATTGTAAATGCACAAACAGTAATATCTCCACATTGCAAGGTGCAATTCTGAAATTTTTTGCTTTTTCCAGCTAATCCTAGCATGATAAAGAAGATTCAAAGAGAGTGAGATGCCAGCTCCTTTCATTCAGTCAGTACCTTCAAACATTTCTGGTATATGAATAACATGATGTTTTTCAATGGCAAAAATCAATGAATATTGTAAATGCACAAACAGTAATATCTCCACATTGCAAGGTGCAATTCTGAAATTTTTTGCTTTTTCCTGCTAATCCTAGCATGATAAAGAAGATTCAAAGAGAGTGAGATGCCAGCTCCTTTCATTCAGTCAGTAGCTTCAAACATTTCTGGTATATGAATAACATGATGTTTTTCAATGGCAAAAATCAATGAATATTGTAAATGCACAAACAGTAATATCTCCACATTGCAAGGTGCAATTCTGAAATTTTTTGCTTTTTCCTGCTAATCCTAGCATGATAAAGAAGATTCAAAGAGAGTGAGATGCCAGCTCCTTTCATTCAGTCAGTAGCTTCAAACATTTCTGGACGTTTTTCAATGGCAAAAATCAATGAATATTGTAAATGCACAAACAGTAATATCTCCACATTGCAAGTTGCAATTCTGAAATTTTTTGCTTTTTCCTGCTAATCCTAGCATGATAAAGAAGATTCAAAGAGAGTGAGATGCCAGCTCCTTTCATTCAGTCAGTAGCTTCAAACATTTCTGGACGTTTTTCAATGGCAAAAATCAATGAATATTGTAAATGCACAAACAGTAATATCTCCACATTGCAAGGTACAATTCTGAAATTTTTTGCTTTTTCCTGCTAATCCTAGCATGATAAAGAAGATTCAAAGAGAGTGAGATGCCAGCTCCTTTCATTCAGTCAGTAGCTTCAAACATTTCTGGACGTTTTTCAATGGCAAAAATCAATGAATATTGTAAATGCACAAACAGTAATATCTCCACATTGCAAGGTGCAATTCTGAAATTTTTTGCTTTTTCCTGCTAATACTACCATGATAAAGAAGATTCAAAGAGAGTGAGATGCCAGCTCCTTTCATTCAGTCAGTAGCTTCAAACATTTCTGGACGTTTTTCAATGGCAAAAATCAATGAATATTGTAAATGCACAAACAGTAATATCTCCACATTGCAAGGTGCAATTCTGAAATTTTTTGCTTTTTCCTGCTAATCCTAGCATGATAAAGAAGATTCAAAGAGAGTGAGATGCCAGCTCCTTTCATTCAGTCAGTAGCTTCAAACATTTCTGGACGTTTTTCAATGGCAAAAATCAATGAATATTGTAAATGCACAAACAGTAATATCTCCACATTGCAAGGTGCAATTCTGAAATTTTTTGCTTTTTCCTGCTAATCCTAGCATGATAAAGAAGATTCAAAGAGAGTGAGATGCCAGCTCCTTTCATTCAGTCAGTAGCTTCAAACATTTCTGGTATATGAATAACATGATGTTTTTCAATGGTAAAAATCAATGAATATTGTAAATGCACAAACAGTAATATCTCCACATTGCAAGGTGCAATTCTGAAATTTTTTGCTTTTTCCAGCTAATCCTAGCATGATAAAGAAGATTCAAAGAGAGTGAGATGCCAGCTCCTTTCATTCAGTCAGTAGCTTCAAACATTTCTGGTATATGAATAACATGATGTTTTTCAATGGCAAAAATCAATGAATATTGTAAATGCACAAACAGTAATATCTCCACATTGCAAGGTGCAATTCTGAAATTTTTTGCTTTTTCCTGCTAATCCTAGCATGATAAAGAAGATTCAAAGAGAGTGAGATGCCAGCTCCTTTCATTCAGTCAGTAGCTTCAAACATTTCTGGACGTTTTTCAATGGCAAAAATCAATGAATATTGTAAATGCACAAACAGTAATATCTCCACATTGCAAGGTGCAATTCTGAAATTTTTTGCTTTTTCCTGCTAATCCTAGCATGATAAAGAAGATTCAAAGAGAGTGAGATGCCAGCTCCTTTCATTCAGTCAGTAGCTTCAAACATTTCTGGTATATGAATAACATGATGTTTTTCAATGGCAAAAATCAATGAATATTGTAAATGCACAAACAGTAATATCTCCACATTGCAAGGTGCAATTCTGAAATTTTTTGCTTTTTCCTGCTAATACTAGCATGATAAAGAAGATTCAAAGAGAGTGAGATGCCAGCTCCTTTCATTAAGTCAGTAGCTTCAAACATTTCTGGACGTTCTTCAAATGCAAAAATCAATGAATATTGTAAATGCACAAACAGTAATATCTCCACATTGCAAGGTGCAATTCTGAATTTTTTTGCTTTTTCCTGCTAATCCTAGCATGATAAAGAAGATTCAAAGAGAGTGAGATGCCAGCTCCTTTCATTCAGTCAGTAGCTTCAAACATTTCTGGACGTTTTTCAATGGCAAAAATCAATGAATATTGTAAATGCACAAACAGTAATATCTCCACATTGCAAGGTACAATTCTGAAATTTTTTGCTTTTTCCTGCTAATCCTAGCATGATAAAGAAGATTCAAAGAGAGTGAGATGCCAGCTCCTTTCATTCAGTCAGTAGCTTCAAACATTTCTGGTATATGAATAACATGATGTTTTTCAATGGCAAAAATCAATGAATATTGTAAATGCACAAACAGTAATATCTCCACATTGCAAGGTGCAATTCTGAAATTTTTTGCTTTTTCCTGCTAATCCTAGCATGATAAAGAAGATTCAAAGAGAGTGAGATGCCAGCTCCTTTCATTCAGTCAGTAGCTTCAAACATTTCTGGACGTTTTTCAATGGCAAAAATCAATGAATATTGTAAATGCACAAACAGTAATATCTCCACATTGCAAGGTGCAATTCTGAAATTTTTTGCTTTTTCCTGCTAATCCTAGCATGATAAAGAAGATTCAAAGAGAGTGAGATGCCAGCTCCTTTCATTCAGTCAGTAGCTTCAAACATTTCTGGTATATGAATAACATGATGTTTTTCAATGGCAAAAATCAATGAATATTGTAAATGCACAAACAGTAATATCTCCACATTGCAAGGTGCAATTCTGAATTTTTTTGCTTTTTCCTGCTAATCCTAGCATGATAAAGAAGATTCAAAGAGAGTGAGATGCCAGCTCCTTTCATTCAGTCAGTAGCTTCAAACATTTCTGGACGTTTTTCAATGGCAAAAATCAATGAATATTGTAAATGCACAAACAGTAATATCTCCACATTGCAAGGTGCAATTCTGAAATTTTTTGCTTTTTCCTGCTAATCCTAGCATGATAAAGAAGATTCAAAGAGAGTGAGATGCCAGCTCCTTTCATTCAGTCAGTAGCTTCAAACATTTCTGGACGTTTTTCAATGGCAAAAATCAATGAATATTGTAAATGCACAAACAGTAATATCTCCACATTGCAAGGTACAATTCTGAAATTTTTTGCTTTTTCCTGCTAATCCTAGCATGATAAAGAAGATTCAAAGAGAGTGAGATGCCAGCTCCTTTCATTCAGTCAGTAGCTTCAAACATTTCTGGACGTTTTTCAATGGCAAAAATCAATGAATATTGTAAATGCACAAACATTAATATCTCCACATTGCAAGGTGCAATTCTGAAATTTTTTGCTTTTTCCTGCTAATACTAGCATGATAAAGAAGATTCAAAGAGAGTGAGATGCCAGCTCCTTTCATTCAGTCAGTAGCTTCAAACATTTCTGGACGTTTTTCAATGGCAAAAATCAATGAATATTGTAAATGCACAAACAGTAATATCTCCACATTGCAAGGTGCAATTCTGAATTTTTTTGCTTTTTCCTGTTAATCCTAGCATGATAAAGAAGATTCAAAGAGAGTGAGATGCCAGCTCCTTTCATTCAGTCAGTAGCTTCAAACATTTCTGGACGTTTTTCAATGGCAAAAATCAATAAATATTGTAAATGCACAAACAGTAATATCTCCACATTGCAAGGTGCAATTCTGAAATTTTTTGCTTTTTCCTGCTAATCCTAGCATGATAAAGAAGATTCAAAGAGAGTGAGATGCCAGCTCCTTTCATTCAGTCAGTAGCTTCAAACATTTCTGGTATATGAATAACATGATGTTTTTCAATGGCAAAAATCAATGAATATTGTAAATGCACAAACAGTAATATCTCCACATTGCAAGGTGCAATTCTGAAATTTTTTGCTTTTTCCAGCTAATCCTAGCATGATAAAGAAGATTCAAAGAGAGTGAGATGCCAGCTCCTTTCATTCAGTCAGTAGCTTCAAACATTTCTGGTATATGAATAACATGATGTTTTTCAATGGCAAAAATCAATGAATATTGTAAATGCTCAAACAGTAATATCTCCACATTGCAAGGTGCAATTCTGAAATTTTTTGCTTTTTCCTGCTAATCCTAGCATGATAAAGAAGATTCAAAGAGAGTGAGATGCCAGCTCCTTTCATTCAGTCAGTAGCTTCAAACATTTCTGGACGTTTTTCAATGGCAAAAATCAATGAATATTGTAAATGCACAAACAGGAATATCTCCACATTGCAAGGTGCAATTCTGAAATTTTTTGCTTTTTCCTGCTAATCCTAGCATGATAAAGAAGATTCAAAGAGAGTGAGATGCCAGCTCCTTTCATTCAGTCAGTAGCTTCAAACATTTCTGGTATATGAATAACATGATGTTTTTCAAAGGCAAAAATCAATGAATATTGTAAATGCACAAACAGTAATATCTCCACATTGCAAGGTGCAATTCTGAAATTTTTTGCTTTTTCCTGCTAATCTTAGCATGATAAAGAAGATTCAAAGAGAGTGAGATGCCAGCTCCTTTCATTCAGTCAGTAGCTTCAAACATTTCTGGACGTTTTTCAATGGCAAAAATCAATGAATATTGTAAATGCACAAACAGTAATATCTCCACATTGCAAGGTGCAATTCTGAAATTTTTTGCTTTTTCCTGCTAATCCTAGCATGATAAAGAAGATTCAAAGAGAGTGAGATGCCAGCTCCTTTCATTCAGTCAGTAGCTTCAAACATTTCTGGTATATGAATAACATGATGTTTTTCAATGGCAAAAATCAATGAATATTGTAAATGCACAAACAGTAATATCTCCACATTGCAAGGTGCAATTCTGAAATTTTTTGCTTTTTCCTGCTAATCCTAGCATGATAAAGAAGATTCAAAGAGAGTGAGATGCCAGCTCCTTTCATTCAGTCAGTAGCTTCAAACATTTCTGGTATATGAATAACATGATGTTTTTCAATAGCAAAAATCAATGAATATTGTAAATGCACAAACAGTAATATCTCCACATTGCAAGGTGCAATTCTGAAATTTTTTGCTTTTTCCTGCTAATCCTAGCATGATAAAGAAGATTCAAAGAGAGTGAGATGCCAGCTCCTTTCATTCAGTCAGTAGCTTCAAACATTTCTGGTATATGAATAACATTATGTTTTTCAATGGCAAAAATCAATGAATATTGTAAATGCACAAACAGTAATATCTCCACATTGCAAGGTGCAATTCTGAAATTTTTTGCTTTTTCCTGCCAATCCTAGCATGATAAAGAAGATTCAAAGAGAGTGAGATGCCAGCTCCTTTCATTCAGTCAGTAGCTTCAAACATTTCTGGTATATTAATAACATGATGTTTTTCAATGGCAAAAATCAATGAATATTGTAAATGCACAAACAGTAATATCTCCACATTGCAACGTGCAATTCTGAAATTTTTTGCTTTTTCCTGCTAATCCTAGCATGATAAAGAAGATTCAAAGAGAGTGAGATGCCAGCTCCTTTCATTCAGTCAGTAGCTTCAAACATTTCTGGATGTTTTTCAATGGCAAAAATCAATGAATATTGTAAATGCACAAACAGTAATATCTCCACATTGCAAGGTGCAATTCTGAAATTTTTTGCTTTTTCCTGCTAATCCTAGCATGATAAAGAAGATTCAAAGAGAGTGAGATGCCAGCTCCTTTCATTCAGTCAGTAGCTTCAAACATTTCTGGTATATGAATAACATGATGTTTTTCAATGGCAAAAATCAATGAATATTGTAAATGCACAAACAGTAATATCTCCACATTGCAAGGTGCAATTCTGAAATTTTTTGCTTTTTCCTGCTAATCCTAGCATGATAAAGAAGATTCAAAGAGAGTGAGATGCCAGCTCCTTTCATTCAGTCAGTAGCTTCAAACATTTCTGGACGTTTTTCAATGGCAAAAATCAATGAATATTGTAAATGCACAAACAGTAATATCTCCACATTGCAAGGTACAATTCTGAAATTTTTTGCTTTTTCCTGCTAATCCTAGCATGATAAAGTAGATTCAAAGAGAGTGAGATGCCAGCTCCTTTCATTCAGTCAGTAGCTTCAAACATTTCTGGTATATGAATAACATGATGTTTTTCAATGGCAAAAATCAATGAATATTGTAAATGCACAAACAGTAATATCTCCACATTGCAAGGTGCAATTCTGAAATGTTTTGCTTTTTCCTGCTAATCCTAGCATGATAAAGAAGATTCAAAGAGAGTGAGATGCCAGTTCCTTTCATTCAGTCAGTAGCTTCAAACATTTCTGGTATATGAATAACATTATGTTTTTCAATGGCAAAAATCAATGAATATTGTAAATGCACAAACAGTAATATCTCCACATTGCAAGGTGCAATTCTGAAATTTTTTGCTTTTTCCTGCTAATCCTAGCATGATAAAGAAGATTCAAAGAGAGTGAGATGCCAGCTCCTTTCATTCAGTCAGTAGCTTAAAACATTTCTGGACGTTTTTCAATGGCAAAAATCAATGAATATTGTAAATGCACAAACAGTAATATCTCCACATTGCAAGGTGCAATTCTGAAATTTTTTGTTTTTTTCTGCTAATCCTAGCATGATAAAGAAGATTCAAAGAGAGTGAGATGCCAGCTCCTTTCATTCAGTCAGTAGCTTCAAACATTTCTGGACGTTTTTCAATGGCAAAAATCAATGAATATTGTAAATGCACAAACAGTAATATCTCCACATTGCAAGGTGCAATTCTGAAATTTTTTGCTTTTTCCTGCTAATCCTAGCATGATAAAGAAGATTCAAAGAGAGTGAGATGCCAGCTCCTTTCATTCAGTCAGTAGCTTCAAACATTTCTGGTATATTAATAACATGATGTTTTTCAATGGCAAAAATCAATGAATATTGTAAATGCACAAACAGTAATATCTCCACATTGCAAGGTGCAATTCTGAAATTTTTTGCTTTTTCCTGCTAATCCTAGCATGATAAAGAAGATTCAAAGAGAGTGAGATGCCAGCTCCTTTCATTCAGTCAGTAGCTTCAAACATTTCTGGACGTTTTTCAATGGCAAAAATCAATGAATATTGTAAATGCACAAACAGTAATATCTCCACATTGCAAGGTGCAATTCTGAAATTTTTTGCTTTTTCCTGCTAATCCTAGCATGATAAAGAAGATTCAAAGAGAGTGAGATGCCAGCTCCTTTCATTCAGTCAGTAGCTTCAAACATTTCTGGACGTTTTTCAATGGCAAAAATCAATGAATATTGTAAATGCACAAACAGTAATATCTCCACATTGCAAGGTACAATTCTGAAATTTTTTGCTTTTTCCTGCTAATCCTAGCATGATAAAGAAGATTCAAAGAGAGTGAGATGCCAGCTCCTTTCATTCAGTCAGTAGCTTCAAACATTTCTGGTATATGAATAACATGATGTTTTTCAATGGCAAAAATCAATGAATATTGTAAATGCACAAACAGTAATATCTCCACATTGCAAGGTGCAATTCTGAAATTTTTTGCTTTTTCCAGCTAATCCTAGCATGATAAAGAAGATTCAAAGAGAGTGAGATGCCAGCTCCTTTCATTCAGTCAGTAGCTTCAAACATTTCTGGTATATGAATAACATGATGTTTTTCAATGGCAAAAATCAATGAATATTGTAAATGCACAAACAGTAATATCTCCACATTGCAAGGTGCAATTCTGAAATTTTTTGCTTTTTCCTGCTAATCCTAGCATGATAAAGAAGATTCAAAGAGAGTGAGATGCCAGCTCCTTTCATTCAGTCAGTAGCTTCAAACATTTCTGGACGTTTTTCAATGGCAAAAATCAATGAATATTGTAAATGCACAACAGTAATATCTCCACATTGCAAGGTGCAATTCTGAAATTTTTTGCTTTTTCCTGCTAATCCTAGCATGATAAAGAAGATTCAAAGAGAGTGAGATGCCAGCTCCTTTCATTCAGTCAGTAGCTTCAAACATTTCTGGTATATGAATAACATGATGTTTTTCAATGGCAAAAATCAATGAATATTGTAAATGCACAAACAGTAATATCTCCACATTGCAAGGTGCAATTCTGAAATTTTTTGCTTTTTCCTGCTAATACTAGCATGATAAAGAAGATTCAAAGAGAGTGAGATGCCAGCTCCTTTCATTAAGTCAGTAGCTTCAAACATTTCTGGACGTTCTTCAAATGCAAAAATCAATGAATATTGTAAATGCACAAACAGTAATATCTCCACATTGCAAGGTGCAATTCTGAAATTTTTTGCTTTTTCCTGCTAATCCTAGCATGATAAAGAAGATTCAAAGAGAGTGAGATGCCAGCTCCTTTCATTCAGTCAGTAGCTTCAAACATTTCTGGTATATGAATAACATGATGTTTTTCAATGGCAAAAATCAATGAATATTGTAAATGCACAAACAGTAATATCTCCACATTGCAAGGTGCAATTCTGAAATTTTTTGCTTTTTCCTGCTAATCCTAGCATGATAAAGAAGATTCAAAGAGAGTGAGATGCCAGCTCCTTTCATTCAGTCAGTAGCTTCAAACATTTCTGGACGTTTTTCAATGGCAAAAATCAATGAATATTGTAAATGCACAAACAGTAATATCTCCACATTGCAAGGTGCAATTCTGAAATTTTTTGCTTTTTCCTGCTAATCCTAGCATGATAAAGAAGATTCAAAGAGAGTGAGATGCCAGCTCCTTTCATTCAGTCAGTAGCTTCAAACATTTCTGGGACGTATATGAATAACATGATGTTTTTCAATGGCAAAAATCAATGAATATTGTAAATGCACAAACAGTAATATCTCCACATTGCAAGGTGCAATTCTGAAATTTTTTGCTTTTTCCTGCTAATCCTAGCATGATAAAGAAGATTCAAAGAGAGTGAGATGCCAGCTCCTTTCATTCAGTCAGTAGCTTCAAACATTTCTGGACGTTTTTCAATGGCAAAAATCAATGAATATTGTAAATGCACAAACAGTAATATCTCCACATTGCAAGGTGCAATTCTGAAATTTTTTGCTTTTTCCTGCTAATCCTAGCATGATAAAGAAGATTCAAAGAGAGTGAGATGCCAGCTCCTTTCATTCAGTCAGTAGCTTCAAACATTTCTGGACGTTT